>NC_069505.1:127607102-127612852 GCF_027579735.1 Bombina bombina | reverse complement strand
AATTTATTATTCAGGCAAATAATAATAATATATTATAATAGCAGAAAAAATTATAATAATCATCAACGTCTTTAATACACACAGAGCAATGTTCCACTCTTGTCTAATTTGTATACAGTGCTACTGATTTTTATTTATTACTATTTTTTCTACTTACATTCTGTGTCACCCACAGACAGGTAGAGCCAAGTGACAGTTGTCAACAGCAGCAATGTCACAACTAGGAGCTTGGCCTTGCTGCGACACGAGCAGAGCATGATGGGATAGCAGATGATACTGATGAATGTTGCATTGGCTGTCAGGTGGGGAAGTTCAGAATCACCGCTGGTAACATCCTATAGGCTGGAGCGTTACCATTAAACACTGCAAACTTCTTGCTGCTTGTGAAAAATCACTGCATTGTATCCTGGGGACTTGGCATGGCCACTAATAGCGGAACAAGATGAGTTATACATTAATAGAGCTAGCATGAATCAGTTAACCAAGCATAACAGCACCATATGGCAGGTACAAAAGGGTGAGGCACAGGACTGCAAATGATTTACTTGAAGTGTGTGTTTTTCCTACACAAGGTAAAGAGAAGGAAAAAAAATGTAGTTCTCTGGTGGATGAGAGAGACAGAATGTATATATGTATAATGTGTGTGTGTATGTATATATAGATATATAAGTGTGTGTGTGTATATATATATATATATATATATATATATATAAGTGTGTGTGTTTGTGTGTGTGTGTATATATATATAAGTGTGTGTGTTTGTGTGTGTGTGTATATATATATATATATATATATATATAAGTGTGTGTGTTTGTGTGTGTGTGTATATATATATATATATAAAAAGTGTGTGTGGGGGGTTTAGTGTGAGTATAATGTGTCTGTGTGCATGTGTTTGCGAGTGTGCTATAGCGTGTGTGTGTGTGTATATATATATATATATATATATATATTTATTTATTACGTGTGCGTGTGTATAATGTGCATCCTGAAAGAAAAAAATGTTTAGTCAATTTAATATTAAATAAAGGAAAAAGTTTAAAAATTCTCATTTGTCCTTCAAATTATTTGTACAAGTCGGGACTGGCAGAAATGTAGTCCTGTATGAGCACGTCTTGAAGTTTCCATTAGACAAACAGGCACTATATGAACGCACTGTAAATATACATATTTACACTACAAGTACCCCTGCCTGGATCCAATGGAAAGAAAGTATAAAACTATGAATCTGTGATTGGCTGACGGCTGTCACATGATACAGGGAAATCTTTGAAATTTGTATTTCTAAGGTTCAGTAGATTTTGTTATGAAAAAATAGGTTTTATTGCAATGCCTTTTTATTATGCATTTCCACGTGTAGTATTATGCAGTATTGTATGTTCAGTCTTGTCTGAGCCAGCACAGTATGCAGAGATATGATCTGTCACCTCACAACCATGTATCATACAAGCATTTCCATGCGCAGGGCAGTTTCAGGCAAGTCTGACTGCTAAAAAGGGAGAGAAGCTATAAAGTTCAGTTCAGACACCCATACCTCTGGGTGTTTATGTAATAACTGTTCCTATTAAACCTTGTAACGGCATCGCCTGATCTACATAAACATATTGAGGAATCTATTTAAAACGTTAGTGGATGTACAATGCCTCATCACGGTTAGTGCTGACGGACTTTCTGGTATGTGTTTTTTAATTACAGAAAGACAGGAAATGCCCCCGAGGTCAGTGGTGCGTTTGATTTTATGCTGCCCTAGGCAATTGGAAATGTGCAGCCCCCAAAACACCCAACAATTTTATAAATGTCTCACAGCCAGGGGACACATGAAGGGTTCACTAGATACCCATGGACCATTAATCTATAATACAATGAATAAGTAAAACATTTACAGAGTACAGAAGTAGGAAGCTATCATGCTGTAGTACAACCTCAAAATACACCAGTCCCCAAAATCTTGCTGCCCTAGGCACAGACATTCCTGAGGTTGTAATAATGTCATTTTCAGATTTGTTTTTTTCTGCATAAAGCTAAACAGAAATGAAAAGCGAACTACTGAAGGTTGGAGTTCTTCTTGTGTTACCAGGAGGTTTCTTAGGAATATAGAGCCATATAGTGTGGCTCTAGTAGGACCAGAGGCAGAGTAAACACGTATCGGTATATGAGCGGGTAATAAGAACCTTATGCAGTAGTCGTGCTTAGAGAATATCAAGCAGCTGATAACCATTTGAAGGTTATATATTTAGAATATAGATTTTTTTTTTCTTCATGTTTGTCCCCTTTTCCTGAAATTTAATTCTGAAAACTTTTTTGTTTTCCAATTCCCGCAAGAATCAGATGTGCAGACTCCAGACTTCACAAGGCTAATGCTTCTATATTGCTCACTGCATTAACTCAGCAGAGAAAATAAGATAAGATTACATTTTTAAACTTAGGGATACCTAGGTTACAAGATCCTGGCCATTGATTTATGGGGACAAACTTTACACCTATTTTTTCAATATTCAAACAGATTATAAAATTAATATGTTAATATAAAACAGCTGTATGATTATTGGTTGATAATTTTATTTACCTTTTGTTAATTTTTTTATCATTACTATATATATATATACACACGTATCAAGTTACACGTTATATACACTAGTATCTACACATATATATGGTACTAATACACCTCACATGCTTTTGTTGGTAGTATTCTTTAGGTACAGGTTATATTGATACATGTTGTGGGTACAACATATTACACTAGCACTATTGATTTGAGTTTCATATAGTGACTCTGAGTGATTAGAGATTCCCTTTCATATTTATCTCCCTGATCTGTGGGGTCGTTTATTTCATTAAATGAGTAGTCATCACTTTTTAAACACTCCGCCACTTTGGATAACTTTTATATAGTTAAGTCTGACTGCTAAAAAGGGAGAGAAGCTATAAAGTTCAGTTCAGACACCCATACCTCTGGGTGTTTATGTAATAACACTTCCTATTAAACCTTGTAACGGCATCGCCTGATCTACATAAACATATTGAGGAATCTATTTAAAACGTTAGTGGATGTACAATGCCTCATCACGGTTAGTGCTGACGGACTTTCTGGTATGTGTTTTTTAATTACAGAAAGACAGGAAATGCCCCCCAGGTCAGTGGTGCGTTTGATTTTATGCTGCCCTAGGCAATTGGAAATGTGCAGCCCCCAAAACACCCAACAATTTTATAAATGTCTCACAGCCAGGGGACACATGAAGGGTTCACTAGATACCCATGGACCATTAATCTATAATACAATGAATAAGTAAAACATTTACAGAGTACAGAGGTAGGAAGCTATCATGCTGTAGTACAACCTCAAAATACACCAGTCCCCAAAATCTTGCTGCCCTAGGCACAGACATTCCTGAGGTTGTAATAATGTCATTTTCAGATTTGTTTTTTTCTGCATAAAGTTAAACAGAAATGAAAAGCGAACTACTGAAGGTTGGAGTTCTTCTTGTGTTACCAGGAGGTTTCTTAGGAATATAGAGCCATATAGTGTGGCTCTAGTAGGACCAGAGGCAGAGTAAACACGTATCGGTATATGAGCGGGTAATAAGAACCTTATGCAGTAGTCGTGCTTAGAGAATATCAAGCAGCTGATAACCATTTGAAGGTTATATATTTAGAATATAGATTTTTTTTTTCTTCATGTTTGTCCCCTTTTCCTGAAATTTAATTCTGAAAACTTTTTTGTTTTCCAATTCCCGCAAGAATCAGATGTGCAGACTCCAGACTTCACAAGGCTAATGCTTCTATATTGCTCACTGCATTAACTCAGCAGAGAAAATAAGATAAGATTACATTTTTAAACTTAGGGATACCTAGGTTACAAGATCCTGGCCATTGATTTATGGGGACAAACTTTACACCTATTTTTTCAATATTCAAACAGATTATAAAATTAATATGTTAATATAAAACAGCTGTATGATTATTGGTTGATAATTTTATTTACCTTTTGTTAATTTTTTTATCATTACTATATATATATATATATATATATATATATATATATACACACACACGTATCAAGTTACACGTTATATACACTAGTATCTACACATATATATGGTACTAATACAGCTCACATGCTTTTGTTGGTAGTATTCTTTAGGTACAGGTTATATTGATACATGTTGTGGGTACAACATATTACACTAGCACTATTGATTTGAGTTTCATATAGTGACTCTGAGTGATTAGAGACATATTTATCTCCCTGATCTGTGGGGTCGTTTATTTCATTAAATGAGTAGTCATCACTTTTTAAACACTCCGCCACTTTGGATAACTTTTATATATATATATATATATATATATATATATATATATATATATATATATATATATATATATATATATATATATATATATATATATATATAGTGTGGATTATTGATCTATTTACCATTTGATTAGATTGCATCGGTTACTCTGATTTTGGTGCTTATGGGGCTGTCAAAGATGTCTAGAAACATTAGTGTACGTGACACTTTTATATTTGTGATCCAAATGATGATGATTTATTAATGTATATTTGTTAGTTTTGTTGTAGTTGGAGGAGTCCCTATTTATGGGGGGGGGGGTCAAAATTTGAGTAACTTATTGGCTGTCAACAACCACTTATTTATGTGGGATATAGTATGCACTAGTAAGGAATACTAGAGTAATAATTCTGATGGGTTTTTAACTTTTTCATTGTAATATTTGAGAACGGCAATAGGAAACCCTGATAGGTAACTGGCGTGTCTCTGTTTTTGTTTTGATTTATGTCCACGCCTTACCAACTGACTGGAGACACTGGTTGGTGACCGGCTCAAATCGTCCACACCCACTTTTTAATTACGGCACCAATCGGCACCTTATTTACATATACGCCCCACAGGTTGAGAATGTTCCTTATTGATGTTCGGCCTCTTGAGCCTCCTCTTATTATTGGATACTGGCTCCAATCATGGTGCTGTTAGTGGGCGCGATCACCCAATGACTGTGGTGCTTGAGATACGCACCCCCATGGTAGCGACTCCGCCCAACATTTAATCATCACTGTTCTTCCCCATTTAAAGGGACACTCAAGTAAAAATTAAACTTCAAGATTCAGATACAGCAGCAATTTTAAACAACTTTCCAATTTACTTCAATTAACAAAATGTGCACAGTCTGTTTATATTTACACTTTTTGAGTCACCAACTCCTACTGAGCATGTGCAAGAATTCACTGCATATACGTATATGCATTTGTGATTGGCTGATGGCTGTCACATGATACAGGGGGAGTGGAAATAGAGATAACTTTGCAATTTATTTAATAAAAATCTACTACTCATTTGAAGTTCAGACTAAGTGCTATTGCATTGTCTTCTTATCATGCATTTGTTGATTATGCAAATCTACTGTATTGACTGGTCCTTTAAGACCGCAATTATGACTGTTTGTTTATGCCTGATGAAACGTCGGAGGTACAGGCTAAGAAACGCGGTGGATTAAGTTGGAGACATCTGTGATAGTTGTACTCAAGTTCACCTCTGTATTTTTATGTTGGTTTTTAATTACTTTTTTAATAAATGTTTTTAATTGCTGACGTTTTGAGCTGAGTTTCTATTGGGAAGACAGTTATAACCATCAGACGGACGGAGTTAAAGGGATACTGAACCCTATTTTTTTCTTTCATGATGCAGATAGAGCATGCAATTTTAAGCAACTTTCTAATTTACTTGTTA
>NC_069505.1:127557102-127602102 GCF_027579735.1 Bombina bombina | reverse complement strand
ATTACTCACCTTACCAGGGTAGCCAGCTCAGGAACTGTGCTTGTAGGATCCAATCCACTCTCTCCTTAGTTAGTCTCTTTATCATAGGTGGGGGAGGTGCAGACTAAAGGGCTCCTTCTTGCAAGTCTCTCCTGCAATAAAAGAGAATCAGTCACACAAATGGAGGTGGGAAGGGAATGCCAGAGAAACTCCTCCCACACCTGAAATCCCCACACACCCCCTACCTCCTCCCCCTCCACCAACACACAGCTCAGTGCTGCAGGCAAAGGAGTTTTATTCAGGAATGGTCTTAATGGCACAGGATAGCTAATGTGGCAGGTTAAATACAACAACAAAAAAAGTGTATGAATGTGCACTAAAGGATATAGTCCTAGTTTATGTAATTCCACTTTCTGGTTAAATTCCTCTATTTGGACCTCCAAAAAAGGAAAAAGAATGATATATATATAATGATTTAAAATATCCGTACTCACATTCGTCAGAGCTTATTACTTAGCGCTCAAGTATCGCACAAATGACTTGCTTAAAGGTTAAAATCACATTTATTAAAAACATGGACAAGTCACTCAGGGGAACAATACCATGTATCAAAGTTATATACAAATAACCATTATACAAGCATCTGTCAACGAGTACATGCAGTTCTATGATTGGTTCCACCCTCCTAGTGACGATCAGTCCATACGCATTTGATGTACGTTTCAACATAAAGGCTTTGTCAAGGATGTCTCTCATTCGTGAAAGCGTTCCTTTAAAAATCCTTCTTCGATCCTTATTGGTTAGTCAATCTTATCCAGCTGTATAATTGTTTATGTCAGACATCGTAGTTATGGAAAAATTAGTTTCCTTAGTTGTTCTTTAAAGTGATGGTAAATCCAAGTGTTTAACAAATGCTAGGATTTACCATCACAAAAAATCAAGGGGAGCTTAATTCATCAACTGAGTAAAAAAGGGTGCTATACTCACCCTTTCTGTGCCGTTGCACAGCGCTAATTTCAGCGGCTCCGGCCACCCACGGCACAATGATCTCCTTCAATTAGATGACGATTGTGATTCTGAACCAATAGCGTTGAGTGTCAACTGACAGGTTTCTGCATGCACGCACCACTATTGGTTCAGAGCGGCAAGCGGCACCTCATTGGTAGAAGATCACTGTGCTGTGGGCGGCCTGCGCCGCTGAATTTATCGCTGTGCAACGTCACAGAAAGGGTGCGTTTTTTTGTGATGGTAAATCCTAACATTTATTAAACGCTTGGATTTACCATCACTTTAAGTACATAAAACATTTCTTACAATACATTTACTCACACATAAAAGTGAAATTATAAAAATGAAGTTTCAAATAACCTCTACTTTTCATAACCCAAAATGGGATTCAAACTCATGGTTATCTTTGTTGATTTCTCTAAAAACAGAGATGAATCACTGCTGTCATCACCAGCACATTCTGCATCGACATCACCAGCACATTCTGCATCGACATCACCAGCACATTCTGCATCGACATCACCAGCACATTCTGCATCGACATCACCAGCACATTCTGCATCGACATCACCAGCACATTCTGCATCTACATCACCAGCACATTCTGCATCTACATCACCAGCACATTCTGCATCTACATCACCAGCACATTCTGCATCTACATAACCAGAGAGTAGCAACCTTCTTTACTTTCCAAACTTCTATATCACTAAAATCTACTGTTGATTGTTACTGTAATGATTATAAATTGTGTGCCACCTAGCAACTAATATATAAATGAAAATATATAAAAATGTGTGAATATATGCGCCAAAAAGTACATACATACATATATACAGTCGTATGCAAAAAATAATCAGCAATATCATTTTGATCTATCAAATAACCGAAGGACACAGTAATATTTCAGTAGTGAAATGAGGTTTATTTGATTAAAGGGACACTGTACCCAAACATTTTCTTTTGTAATTCAGAAAGAGCATGCAATTTTAAGCAACTTTCTAATTTACTCCTATTATCAATTTTTCTTCGTTCTCTTGCTATCATTATTTGAAAAAGAAGGCATCTAAGCTTTTTTTTTGGTTTCAGTTCTCTGGACAGCACTTTTTTATTGGTGGATGAATTTATCCACCAATCAGCAAGGACAACCCAGGTTGTTCACCAAAAATGGGCCAGCATCTAAATTTACATTCTTGCATTTCAAATAAAGATACCAAGAGAAAGAAGAAAATTTGATAATAGGAGTAAATTAGAAAGTTGCTTAAAATTTCATGCTCAATCTGAATCACGAAAGAACATTTTTGGGTACAGTGTCCCTTTAACAGAAAATGTGCAATATGCATCAAAACGAAATTAGACAGGTGCATAATTTTGGGCACCCCAACAGAAATATTGCATCAATATTTAGTAGAGCCTCCTTTAGCAGAAATAACAGCCTCCAGACGCTTCCTATAGCCTGTAATGAGTGTCTGGATTCTGGATGAAGGTATTTTGGACCATTCCTCCTTGCAAAACATCTCCAGTTCAGTTATGTTTGATGGTTGCCGAGCATGGACAGCCCGCTTCAAATCACCCCACAGATTGTCAATGATATTCAGGTCTGGGGACTGGGATGGCCATTCCAGAACATTGTAATTGTTCCTCTGTATAAATGTCAGAGTAGATTTTGAGCAGTATTTTGGGTCCTTGTCTTGTTGAAATATCCAGCCCCGACATAACTTCAACTTTGTGACTGATTCTTCAACATTATTCTCAACTATCTGCTGATATTGAGTGGAATCCATGCAACCCTCAACTTTAACAAGATTCCCAGTACCGGCACTGGCCACACAGCCCCACAGCATGATGGAACATCCACCAAATTTTACTGTGGGTAGCAGGCGTTTGTCTTGGAACACTGTGTTCTTTTGCCGCCATGCATAACGCCCCGTGCTGTGACCAAATAACACTCTTTGTTTCATCAGTCCACAGTACATTCTTCCAAAATTAAGCTGGCTTGTCCAAATGTATGTTTGCATACCTCAAGCGACTCTGTTTGTGGCGTGTGTGCAGAAAAGGCTTCTTCCACATCACTCTCCCATACAGCTTCTACTTGTGCAAAGTGCACTGAATTGTTGAACGATGCACAGTGACACCATCTGCAGCAAGATGATGTTTTAGGTCTTTGGAGGTGGTCTGTGGGCTGTTTTTGACTGTTCTCACTATCCTTTGCCTCTCCGATATTTTACTTGGCCTGACACTTCTGGCCTTAACAAGAACTGTGACTGTGGTCTTCCATTTCTTCACTATGTTCCTCACAGTGGACACTGACAGCTTAAATCTCTGTGATAGCTTTTGTAGCCTTCCCCTAAACCATAATATTGAACAATCTTTGTTTTCAGGTCATTTGAGAGTTGTTTTGAGGCCCCCATTCTCGTCAAAAATACGGCAATCAAATTCAAAATTAATTCATTATCAACAAATAAGATCAACTTTACACTGTAGAAAACCCGGCATCAGAATGCCCTCATTGACAAAACTATATACAGAGTATCAATACATCAAACACACACACACATATATATATATATATATATATATATATATATATATATATATATATAAATAAAACAAAGAAAAGAGAAAAGAGAAAAAGGAGAGAAGTAAAGTACATCAAAAGTCCATAATAGACTAATCACGAAGGGTAAATCACATGCAAGCTTAAATTCCATGGCTATTCAAGATGTGAAAGTAAGGCCGAACCTCATAGAAACTACACCCCTACTGAACACAGGACCCCCTAAGTGGAATGGGAGCTATACCTGGACAGTATTAACAATGGGGATCTAAGTTGTTAATTGTTATTTGCCAACTGTACAATGCATATTAAAACCAGTAACCGTGTATGATAAACACCTAGAAACAGGGGGTAAAAAATGTAAAGGACCAAGTAAGTGCCCATCAGTTAAACAACCTACAAGGCCGTGTTAGAGACCATTCAGAATCCCTAGAATCCATTGAGCACAAACCCCCCCCGAGGAGCCAAATCCTGCGGGCTTTCTGATTACATGGAACTAATCCCTGACCCGAAGGAAGAGAAGCTTCACCTCCCCCGGAGGGGGAAAAACGGAGGACCATAAGATATCTAAAGGATCACCAACTAAGGTAAGAAAACCTCAAAAATGATTCAAGCGAAACCAAGGTTTGCGAAAGACAACCGCCCAGGGAAATTAACTCCCTAGAAGGACAAGGACCAGAAACTCCACACCTATGAAAAGGTGATTACGAGAAGGAACAAGGTCTACCCTCAAATTCCTGACACAACACCATATGACTTATAGTGCTCCAAGGAAGCCGTAAGCTCCCCACTGTACCATAGTCTAGCGGATACAACCGCTAAAACTAGGCAAACATAGGTAGCATATAAAACTGAAGAAATTCGGAGCCTGCAGACAAGGATCAGAACAAAACTATATATCCTATCAGAGAAAAAAGGCTATCTAGAAAAAAAAACACACAGCCACCTCCGAATAAGAACTTGCGAACTCCAGCCTCATGGCAGCAAAGCTGACCCTAACCCAACATGGGAGACCATCCCACAGAGAAGGCCAAAAAATATCGACAACGACTCTCGTCCTGGAAAAAATCCAGACCTTAGAAGAACATCCAACACCAGCAGCCTATGAAACCAGTGGAGGGATGAAACACCGTGAACCCCCCACCGAAGGCAGGAACCAGGATAGAAAGCGGTCACAGCATAATTCAAACTCCAAACTTTCAGCTACTAGGCAGGGTAGATATCCCCAAGGCCACATAGACTTGTAGCAACTGGAAGTACACGGTCAAGACTCAACAGAGCAGTCAGATCCCCAACCCCCACTCCGAGGTAAAAGACCCAGTCCTAAAGGATTGGTAACGTCCAAATACAGAATTCTACGAACCACACCTCAGAGGAAAAAGGAGGGGCTGAAAGGGAACAAACCCATGAGAGAACAACTCTGACCATTACTAATCTTGCTTGCTACCACAAAGCCAAAGCAGAATACTACATGCTCAGATACCAGAACCCCTACACAGCTCCCTTCCAAAAGGACCACTCCCAACCAAGGGATATAGGGCACTGAACTACAGCGTCCCAGTACCAGAATCCAGGTCCAAGGCAGCTTGCACGCAAGGAAGGGCAGACCCCCCTTAATAAAATGAGAAAACAAGGACCCCTGGGGCTTCATGCATACTGTATTCTGAAAAATCTCCCCAAAGGAGGTCAAGTGCAAAGGAACCACTTCCCCAGCCATAAGCATGGAGAAGAGATGAGAGAAACGGTAAAACCAATTGATAAAAGACCAATTCAGCCATACTGCCAGCTCAGTTGAAACCACAACCACAAGCCCACATCAAGGTGCAATAGCTGCCCCTGACAACAACTTTAGGATCCCGCCTGAGAGGCAGCAAAACTAACCCTTAGGCAGTGATCAAATCTCCCCTGAAGGGACATGCGGATGTTCCAAAACCAAAAGGTTTGAAAGCGAACCACCCAGGACCGATCTGAACTCCGAATCTCAGACAAGAGACATGGCCCTAAACCAGACCCCCAGATCCGAGACCAGTCGATGCTCTAACCCCCTGAGGAACCCTCAAGTTACCTCACACAGAGGCGTGCACCCTAGGCAGTGCACCCGACATCCCAATGTCCCTGGACATTGAATGCTTGAAATAGATTCAGACCAAAGAGCCTAGAGAGACAACTTAACAGGCCTAAGAAGAGGGCAACCAGCACCTGGAGGTGCGTCTGATTCCTGGACCCTCGGCTAGCAACCCCAGAGAGTTAGATCTCTTACAAACCACAGGTTTGCAAGGGACAGGCTCCAAACAAGCCCTTAGAATAATTAGACAATAATATCTCCAAAGACCCTTACCGGATCAATCTCCCGGAAAATACTGTACCATACAGAAAAATGGCGGGAGCCTCACAACTCCTGGCAGACAAGTCGACCAGGGGAAATGCCGGAGAAGGGACTAACCCCAACCCTTGCGCTCCCAATAGGAGAGCATACAACCTAATAAAAAAGGAAGTAATAAGGACTTCCAGACACAGATGACCCGACCACCCAAGAAAGAAAAATTAGGACACAAAAAAAAAAAAAAGACATCCAGGAGAAACTAAGAGTGAAAACTAAAATCGCCATCCATCTGGTACCCCCGATGCCCAAAGGTCACCCAAACCTCCAAACCCAATGGGAATGGATAAACTTCGCTTCCAAGCCCAAAGAACCTCTCACGATGAGCCTCAGCAGGCTCCGAGTCCGGAACCCCCTCAACAGTAGGAACGGGAGGCAGACTGATGCAGTCCCTCCGATAACTAGAAAGGGAGGCAACAAGAAAACCGAACACTTATCAAAGTGAACAACCCAGCACCCGGCAGGGTAACCAGCACACTGGCACCACGTGGGTGACATGAACCATAAGGAAGAGTTGCTAGCGCTCGACTAAGACCCGCCTGGTACAAGAACACTCCGAAACTGTCCAAGGTCCAAGAAAATCAGAGCCCCCGAAGGGATCAATAACAAACTATAAACATGACTATGTCATTATATAGTACTGCGCAACTTCGCAAGTGCCCATGTGACCACAAAATCGCAAGTATCCGTTCCAGAGAAGAAACGTTCCCAAAACGTAAAATTATAACAGACATGAGCTTCGTAAAACCAAATTAAACACATCTTATCCGGATCAAACAAGAAAATGAAGGCAGCACCTGTGGGTGAACACCCAAGGAGAATGGGCACGCTAACAGTGCCTCTTTCTCCTAAGCTCAGAACTGGAACAGATACATAAAGAAAAGAAAACGGGGCTGTCAAGGAGTTCTTCTTCATGCCCATATGGCTAACCCAGTTTGCCATCCGGCACAGAAGACAGAGGATCCCTCGGCCCATTAGGACCGAAATCCTCCAGCACCGCCAAAACATGCCTTAGTAGTACATGAAGACGTGCCAGTCTATAACGGAAGGGAAAATGTTCCCCCGCCGGATCGATGGACGACCCCAGCCCCGAGGGAGGGTCCCCTGAAGCCTTAGAGGCCATCGCTTCCCCAGAAGGTCGAACAGACTCTGGTTAACAGAACACGGACAGTATACAGGTGGCCCTCGTTTTACAACGGTTCAATTTACACCGTTTCAGAATAACAACCTTTTGTTCCAGTTATGTGACTGCTATTGAAAAGCATTCAGAAGCAGTGCATTTATTAAAATAGCCAGTAGGTGGAGCTGTCCGCTTTTGTTGCAGCAAAGCCAAGCAAGCTGAAATTAATCAGTTTAACCAGACCTGAGCTATCGAGCAGATTTCAAAGGAACAAGATCTTCCTGTCTATAAAGTCCAGATTTGAATGCATAGAAAGAACTGTTTGCAGAAAAATGCAAGTGAAGTCTGTGTTGTGTGATTATTTTATTAGGTTTATAATGCTGTTTAGCAAATGTTTTTGTTCATTTAACTTAGTTTAATTATAGATTTTGTGTTGTGTGATTATTTTATTAGGTTTATAATGCTGTTTAGCATGTAGTCTTCATTTCAAAGCTTTAAAAACAATGTATTAGGTGTTACTTATGACAATTTTGAGAGGGGCCTGGAACCTATCTCCATTACTTCCCATTGGCTTACATTATAACTGGGTTTCAATTCACAACGGTTTCGATTTACAACCATTCCTTCTGGAACCTAACCCCGGCGTAAACTGAGGGCTACCTGTATTAAAAATACTTCTCCTGGGAGATATAAATGTGCCAGTGCCATAGATATGGCAATGTGGAACCGTGCCGTAACCTCTGGAGAAAACAAGCCGCCTTCCAGAGAAGGAGTAACGGCCATAGGGACACCTGCTTGCGTAGCAAAAGAAGGTTCTGGGGCGTGCGCGCCTCACTGGACATGGTATCCTGAGGGGCAGATGGCTCAACGCACTCTACGCTCCCTGAATCGGGGGAAGAGAGTACTCTAGCACGGCAATCGGAACATAAATGATGGCCTGGATAACCCGTGCCATTTCATACTCCTCATAAGACGTATACTCCGAGTCAGAGATGTCCGTCTCTAAAATCAGAATCCTCCATAACTTGGAGATTGCAAATATGGACAAAAGCTGAACGGCACCTTACACCTCCAATGGCTGGGGCACTCACCACCACCTGTGAACCAGACAACTAACAAACAGACTCTCTCCGTCGTCACTCGGTTAACATGACCACACCCGGTCACACGGTGCACCGTGTAATCCAGCAAAAAAGGCGTGCCAGTCCCAAAAAGGGCCGCGCAGTCTGATAAGGCCGATATGTTTTTCCGAATAGCCATGAGCCCAAGCATCACTACACATTAGCAGACGGAATCATATAAAAAAAAACATGATTAAAGTCTCCCCTGTTCAATAACTTGATTCCTGTCAGGGTGCCAGGAATCAGACTGAGACGAGAAGTGCAAAAACAGAATTTATGTTTACCTGATAAATTACTTTCTCCAACGGTGTGTCCGGTCCACGGCGTCATCCTTACTTGTGGGATATTCTCTTCCCCAACAGGAAATGGCAAAGAGCCCAGCAAAGCTGGTCACATGATCCCTCCTAGGCTCCGCCTTCCCCAGTCATTCGACCGACGTAAAGGAGGAATATTTGCATAGGAGAAATCATATGATACCGTGGTGACTGTAGTTAAAGAAAATAAATTATCAGACCTGATTAAAAAACCAGGGCGGGCCGTGGACCGGACACACCGTTGGAGAAAGTAATTTATCAGGTAAACATAAATTCTGTTTTCTCCAACATAGGTGTGTCCGGTCCACGGCGTCATCCTTACTTGTGGGAACCAATACCAAAGCTTTAGGACACGGATGAAGGGAGGGAGCAAATCAGGTCACCTAAATGGAAGGCACCACGGCTTGCAAAACCTTTCTGCCAAAAATAGCCTCAGAAGAAGCAAAAGTATCAAACTTGTAAAATTTGGTAAAAGTGTGCAGTGAAGACCAAGTCGCTGCCTTACATATCTGATCAACAGAAACCTCGTTCTTGAAGGCCCATGTGGAAGCCACAGCCCTAGTGGAATGAGCTGTGATTCTTTCAGGAGGCTGCCGTCCGGCAGTCTCATAAGCCAATCTGATGATGCTTTTAATCCAAAAAGAGAGAGAGGTAGAAGTTGCTTTTTGACCTCTCCTTTTACCAGAATAAACAACAAACAAGGAAGATGTTTGTCTAAAATCCTTTGTAGCATCTAAATAGAATTTTAGAGCGCGAACAACATCCAAATTGTGCAACAAACGTTCCTTCTTTGAAACTGGATTCGGACACAAAGAAGGCACGACTATCTCCTGGTTAATGTTTTTGTTAGAAACAACTTTCGGAAGAAAACCAGGTTTAGTACGTAAAACCACCTTATCTGAATGGAACACCAGATAAGGAGGAGAACACTGCAGAGCAGATAATTCTGAAACTCTTCTAGCAGAAGAAATTGCAACCAAAAACAAAACTTTCCAAGATAATAACTTAATATCAACGGAATGTAAGGGTTCAAACGGAACCCCCTGAAGAACTGAAAGAATTAAATTGAGACTCCAAGGAGGAGTCAAAGGTTTGTAAACAGGCTTGATTCTAACCAGAGCCTGAACAAAGGCTTGAACATCTGGCACAGCTGCCAGCTTTTTGTGAAGTAACACAGACAAGGCAGAAATCTGTCCCTTCAAGGAACTTGCAGATAATCCTTTCTCCAATCCTTCTTGAAGAAAGGATAGAATCTTAGGATTTTTTACCTTGTCCCAAGGGAATCCTTTAGATTCACACCAACAGATATATTTTTTCCATATTTTGTGGTAAATTTTTCTAGTTACAGGCTTTCTGGCCTGAACAAGAGTATCAATAACAGAATCTGAGAACCCTCGCTTTGATAAGATCAAGCGTTCAATCTCCAAGCAGTCAGTTGGAGTGAAACCAGATTCGGATGTTCGAACGGACCCTGAACAAGAAGGTCTCGTCTCAAAGGTAGCTTCCATGGTGGAGCCGATGACATATTCACCAGGTCTGCATACCAAGTCCTGCGTGGCCACGCAGGAGCTATCAAGATCACTGATGCCCTCTCCTGATTGATCCTGGCTACCAGCCTGGGGATGAGAGGAAACGGCGGGAATACATAAGCTAGTTTGAAGGTCCAAGGTGCTACTAGTGCATCTACTAGAGTCGCCTTGGGATCCCTGGATCTGGACCCGTAGCAAGGAACCTTGAAGTTCTGACGAGAGGCCATCAGATCCATGTCTGGAATGCCCCACAGTTGAGTAATGTGGGCAAAGATTTCCGGATGGAGTTCCCACTCCCCCGGATGTAATGTCTGACGACTCAGAAAATCCGCTTCCCAATTTTCCACTCCTGGGATGTGGATTGCAGACAAGTGGCAGGAGTGAGTCTCCGCCCATTGAATGATTTTGGTCACTTCTTCCATCGCCAGGGAACTCCTTGTTCCCCCCTGATGGTTGATGTACGCAACAGTCGTCATGTTGTCTGATTGAAACCGTATGAACTTGGCCTTTGCTAGCTGAGGCCAAGCCTTGAGAGCATTGAGTATCGCTCTCAGTTCCAGAATATTTATCGGTAGAAGAGATTCTTCCCGAGACCAAAGACCCTGAGCTTTCAGGGGTCCCCAGACCGCGCCCCAGCCCATCAGACTGGCGTCGGTCGTGACAATGACCCACTCTGGTCTGCGGAAGCTCATCCCCTGTGACAGATTGTCCAGGGACTGCCACCAACGGAGTGAATCTCTGGTCCTCTGATTTACTTGTATCGTCGGAGACAAGTCTGTATAGTCCCCATTCCACTGACTGAGCATGCACAGTTGTAATGGTCTTAGATGAATGCGCGCAAAAGGAACTATGTCCATTGCCGCTACCATCAAACCTATTACTTCCATGCACTGCACTATGGAAGGAAGAGGAACGGAATGAAGTATTTGACAAGAGTTTAGAAGTTTTGTTTTTCTGGCCTCTGTCAGAAAAATCCTCATTTCTAAGGAGTCTATTATTGTTCCCAAGAAGGGAACCCTCGTTGACGGAGATAGAGAACTCTTTTCTACGTTCACTTTCCATCCGTGAGATCTGAGAAAGGCCAGGACAATGTCCGTGTGAGCCTTTGCTAGAGGAAGGGACGACGCTTGAATCAGAATGTCGTCCAAGTAAGGTACTACTGCAATGCCCCTTGGTCTTAGCACCGCTAGAAGGGACCCTAGTACCTTTGTGAAAATCCTTGGAGCAGTGGCTAATCCGAACGGAAGTGCCACGAACTGGTAATGCTTGTCCAGGAATGCGAACCTTAGGAACCGATGATGTTCCCTGTGGATAGGAATATGTAGATACGCATCCTTTAAATCCACCGTGGTCATGAATTGACCTTCCTGGATGGAAGGAAGAATTGTTCGAATGGTTTCCATTTTGAACGATGGAACCTTGAGAAACTTGTTTAGGATCTTGAGATCTAAGATTGGTCTGAACGTTCCCTCTTTTTTGGGAACTACGAACAGATTGGAGTAGAACCCCATCCCTTGTTCTCCTAATGGAACAGGATGAATCACTCCCATTTTTAACAGGTCTTCTACACAATGTAAGAATGCCTGTTTTTTTTATGTGGTCTGAAGACAATTGAGACCTGTGGAACCTCCCCCTTGGGGGAAGCCCTTTGAATTCCAGAAGATAACCTTGGGAGACTATTTCTAGCGCCCAAGGATCCAGAACATCTCTTGCCCAAGCCTGAGCGAAGAGAGAGAGTCTGCCCCCCACCAGATCCGGTCCCGGATCGGGGGCCAACATCTCATGCTGTCTTGGTAGCAGTGGCAGGTTTCTTGGCCTGCTTTCCCTTGTTCCAGCCTTGCATTGGTCTCCAGGCTGGCTTGGCTTGAGAAGTATTACCCTCTTGCTTAGAGGACGTAGCACTTGGGGCTGGTCCGTTTCTACGAAAGGGACGAAAATTAGGTTTATTTTTGGCCTTGAAAGACCTATCCTGAGGAAGGGCGTGGCCCTTGCCCCCAGTGATATCAGAGATAATCTCTTTCAAGTCAGGGCCAAACAGCGTTTTCCCCTTGAAAGGAATGTTAAGCAATTTGTTCTTGGAAGACGCATCCGCTGACCAAGATTTTAACCAAAGCGCTCTGCGCGCCACAATAGCAAACCCAGAATTTTTCGCCGCTAACCTAGCCAATTGCAAAGTGGCGTCTAGGGTGAAAGAATTAGCCAATTTGAGAGCATGGATTCTGTCCATAATCTCCTCATAAGAAGGAGAATTACTAGTGATCGCCTTTTCTAGCTCATCGAACCAGAAACACGCGGCTGTAGTGACAGGGACAATGCATGAAATTGGTTGTAGAAGGTAACCTTGCTGAACAAACATCTTTTTAAGCAAACCTTCTAATTTTTTATCCATAGGATCTTTGAAAGCACAACTATCTTCTATGGGTATAGTGGTGCGTTTGTTTAGAGTAGAAACCGCCCCCTCGACCTTGGGGACTGTCTGCCATAAGTCCTTTCTGGGGTCGACCATAGGAAACAATTTTTTAAATATGGGGGGAGGGACGAAAGGTATACCGGGCCTTTCCCATTCTTTATTTACAATGTCCGCCACCCGCTTGGGTATAGGAAAAGCTTCGGGGGGCCCCGGGACCTCTAGGAACTTGTCCATTTTACATAGTTTCTCTGGGATGACCAAATTCTCACAATCATCCAGAGTGGATAACACCTCCTTAAGCAGAGCGCGGAGATGTTCCAACTTAAATTTAAATGTAATCACATCAGGTTCAGCTTTTTGAGAAATTTTCCCTGAATCTGAAATTTCTCCCTCAGACAAAACCTCCCTGGCCCCCTCAGACTGG
The DNA here is from genome assembly GCF_027579735.1 of Bombina bombina. Taxonomy (NCBI): domain Eukaryota; kingdom Metazoa; phylum Chordata; class Amphibia; order Anura; family Bombinatoridae; genus Bombina; species Bombina bombina. The sequence goes on along the minus strand of NC_069505.1, from coordinate 127,589,260 downwards.
TGTAGGGGCCCTTCAGAAACAATATCATCAGCGTCCTCATGCTCTTCAGTATTTTCTAAAACAGAGCAGTCGCGCTTTCGCTGATAAGTGGGCATTTTGGCTAAAATGTTTTTGATAGAATTATCCATTACAGCCGTTAATTGTTGCATAGTAAGGAGTATTGGCGCGCTAGATGTACTAGGGGCCTCTTGTGTGGGCAAGACTGGTGTAGACGAAGGAGGGGATGATGCAGTACCATGCTTACTCCCCTCACTTGAGGAATCATCTTGGGCATCATTTTCTCTAAATTTTGTGTCACATAAATCACATCTATTTAAATGAGAAGGGACCTTGGCTTCCCCACATTCAGAACACAGTCTATCTGGCAGTTCAGACATGTTAAACAGGCATAAACTTGATAACAAAGTACAAAAAACGTTTTAAAATAAAACCGTTACTGTCACTTTAAATTTTAAACTGAACACACTTTATTACTGCAATTGCGAAAAAGTATGAAGGAATTGTTCAAAATTCACCAAAATTTCACCACAGTGTCTTAAAGCCTTAAAAGTATTGCACACCAAATTTGGAAGCTTTAACCCTTAAAATAATGGAACCGGAGCCGTTTTTATATTTAACCCCTTTACAGTCCCTGGTATCTGCTTTGCTGAGACCCAACCAAGCCCAAAGGGGAATACGATACCAAATGACGCCTTCAGAAAGTCTTTTCTATGTATCAGAGCTCCTCACACATGCATCTGCATGTCATGGTTCTCAAAAACAAGTGCGCAATACAGGCGCGAAAATGAGACTCTGCCTATGATTAGGGAAAGCCCCTAGAGAATAAGGTGTCCAATACAGTGCCTGCCGGTTATTTTACAAAATTCCCAAGATTAAAATAATTCCTCAAGGCTATGGAGTATAAAATATGTTTATATATAAATCGATTTAGCCCAGAAAATGTCTACAGTCTTAAAAAGCCCTTGTGAAGCCCTTATTTACTGTCTGTAATAAAATGGCTTACCGGATCCCATAGGGAAAATGACAGCTTCCAGCATTACATCGTCTTGTTAGAATGTGTCATACCTCAAGCAGCAAAAGTCTGCTCACTGTTCCCCCAACTGAAGTTAATTCCTCTCAACAGTCCTGTGTGGAACAGCCATCGATTTTAGTAACGGTTGCTAAAATCATTTTCCTCTTACAAACAGAAATCTTCATCTCTTTTCTGTTTCAGAGTAAATAGTACATACCAGCACTATTTTAAAATAACAAACTCTTGATTGAATAATAAAAACTACAGTTAAACACTAAAAAACTCTAAGCCATCTCCGTGGAGATGTTGCCTGTACAACGGCAAAGAGAATGACTGGGGAAGGCGGAGCCTAGGAGGGATCATGTGACCAGCTTTGCTGGGCTCTTTGCCATTTCCTGTTGGGGAAGAGAATATCCCACAAGTAAGGATGACGCCGTGGACCGGACACACCTATGTTGGAGAAAATAATCACATCTTTATTAATAGCAAAAAAATAATAAAAAGTCCACAAGTCAAATAAGCCAGGAATCAAAACCAAAGCTGGTAGTCAGACAAGCCGAGTCAGGAGCCAAAGCAAGTAGTTAGACGAGCCGGAATCAGGAACAAGGAGAACAGCAGAATCAGAAAAAAGCCAGAGATCAGGAACCAGGAGGGACATCAGACAGCCAGGTAATACACAGGAGCTCTCACAAACAGGTCTGAGAAAACGCAAGGGCAAAGCATACTGAACAGAGGACCTTTAAATAATAAGTGATGACATCACAATTCTGAGACTGCATCCTGTCTCACACGGATGATGTACACCAGTCTGGCCATTAAAGGAAGTGCAGGAAATGAGCAGCATCACACAGTATGCACCAGAGTCAGCAAGAGAGGTGAGTAAAATGGCTGCCAGCAGCACATGGCAAACAAAACAGGGAAAAAACCCTGAAAATTCCATAAGATACAGGAGTCCCACTGGGACCCTGACTTCGTTAACATTAAATTCACATATCGAAATAAAAATAAACTATCTTACTGGAATCTACGCCGTGGAACAGGAACACGACCCTTCAAGTGTGACAGATAGTAGCATCACTTCTGACATGGACTTGAGTGAATAAAGGCAGGTAGTGAAAGTCAACGTGGATTGCCAAGGAGCTGTTAACATGAGTCGGGATGGTTTCGCAAAGACGACACTCCCTGCATCTCCGGACTCTAACTTTCATCCATGCTCTCACTGAGAGGCTGACAGGATTACTTAAAACTCCAGTCCCATTTCGAAGAGTACTACCCTCCATAAGAGACTATCTTCAATCTTCTGACACTTCTCTGCCAACCTCTTGTGACAAAAGGCAAAGAATGACTGGGGGATGAGGGAAGTGGGGGAGGTATTTAAGCCTTTGGCTGGGGTGTCTCTGCCTCCTCCTGGAGGCCAGGTTCTGAATTCCCAAAAGTAATGAATGCTGCTGTGGACTCCCGTTTAAGAAGAAAACTTGCAATAATGGCAACATTTGCTGCACAATAAATTTCTCAATATTTCCCTAATAATGCTGCACATTTCTGATCACTATAGCAGAACAGGCCTTGATAGCTAAGAGCAGTATTACCCAACCTTTTGGTGTTTTAACATGGATTTTTGTAAAAGTACATGGTGGAGGGCCAGATATATTAAAATAAATATAAATATATATATATATGTACAATGCATGTATATTATTTATAATTTTAATACATATTAAGCATTTCATGGTTCAGACAGATAATGCAATTTTAAAGAACCTTCCAATGTATTTATATTGTCAAATTTACTTTGTTCTATTGATATCCTTTGATAAAAAAAAGCATACCTAGGTAGGCTCTGGAGCAGCAATGCATTACTAGGAAATAGCTGATGATTGGTGGCTAAACATTTATTCCTCTTATCTTTGGCTCACTATATGTGTTCAGCTAGCTCTAGTAATGTGTTGCAGCTCTGGAGCTGACTTTAACTATGTGTTTAACCCCATTATAGTGGTTGAACATAGTTATATGCGAGCAATACAGTGGTAATAAAATGCTCTACAACATTAGAGAACTGTATGTCCCATATAGAATTCTCTAGTTTAGATGCTACAAATATAAATGAGTTTAATATCCCGTTCTTCTGTATGACTATGTTACTAGATGAAAGCAGAATTGCCACCCGGTTACAATGTCAATGCTGCTTCCCAGAGAGAGATGAGTAAAGAGACATGCAGTGCAGATATGTTGTGTGTATGATCCTTATATTGCACAGAAAGTGCAATTGTTTTATAGTTACACCTCACATGAAGAAAAACCCAGCAGCTAAGCTTTATAGGCTTGCACAAAACTGTCTCAGGCTATAGGAACCCACAGTGACAGTATGCTCATGTAATCTCCCCTTCCCAGGGGCACAGGTCATTTACACTGGCTTTTACAGTATCCTCTTGTGTATTGGGACAACAGATTAACTTCAGGGGGCTACAAGTAGTTAAATAAATGCTGTTTCCAATAACAAAGCAGATGCATGTGTGAGCATGATATATCCCTCACAAAAAGCACCCCCCTCCTCTTAAATCATGGGATCTGCTGTTTGAGGAAGAGTCAGAAACCAACCTGTGAGGCCCCCCTAAGGGTGTAAAGAGAAAGTGGGAGAGACAGGAATGTGAGTTTAAAAAAAATATATATTATATATAAACCCACATGAATACCAGAAAAAAACTAGTTAAATAAAAAAGCAAGCTGTGTACATACTCACTCATTGGATATTTCTCTTGCTATCTCATTGCCATATATCAACCCATTTTTTGCTGTTTTAGGTTATTGGGTACCTGATCAGGCTCACATGAAACAATTTATCATAAAGACTTTAATAAAGTATTGTTTTTAAAAAAAACAAAAAAAAAGCAACTTCATAATATACTTATATTATAATTTTGCATGAGGTTTTGCAATTTAATTCTGAATATTGTTTTTATTTTTTTGTCTAAATGATTGAATACATCTTGCAGCATTCCAAACTCTAACTATATATAAATATTCCACTAGTTCCAGATATTACATTGGACAAGAAATGTAGCTTTTTGCATATACGCACGGGTCCATTTTAATGGAAAAATGATTTGCCCTAATTCATTATAGCATATGCTGACCCTGCAGCTTTATGTGTTTAACCCCATCAAAGAAACAACAACATCGCTGGTCCGGAGTGTAAACTGAGGCTGACCCAATAAGCAGTGCTTATCACACAACCCACTAGGTTTGCGGTACTTTAACCCCTATACAACATGAAAGATAAATATTGACCTTTATTGATAGAACAACTGAATTGTTTTGCCGAGTACCATAAAGGACCACTTAATGCTATATAATAAAAAAAAAAGACAATGAATTAACACCTACTTTGAATTTCAAATAAACAGTACATTTTTTTTCTTCTCACAAATGTATTTTTTCTCCCATTTTCTGGCCCCTGGATCATGTGACAGACATCAGCCAATCACAAACTAGTATACTTGTGCACATGCTCAGTAGCATCTTGTTCCCCAGAAAGTGTGAGTATAAAAAGTACAAAGTTTGATAATGGAAGTATATTGGAAGTATTTTTAAAATTGCAGCATGTTCTTTCTGAATCATGAAAGATTATTTTGACTCGAGTATCCCTTTAAGTGCATTTATAGATCTGCTTAAATTGACAGAATTGCTATACACATGTTTACCAAGTGCCTCCCAATCAGCAGCGTTACCCCCACACCATGTCAGAGGTCTCTGTACCAGCAGGAGGGAGCAGTGCCAGGTTTATTTGTTCACAGCCTACTAAATGTGTTTAGTCAGTTAAAAAACAAACTGATTGTTATTATAGATGTCCTTTAAACTAATCCTGCCATTGCAGAACTCCCTTTTCCCAGCATCAATATTACCAGCGAAAGGTTAACGATAAAGCCAGCTCAAGCCATCAAACAGCTGATAATAATGGTAATGGCCGGCACAAGATCTGACGTCTTATTAGGCTTCCAATGTCTCCTGAGATCTCTAGAAGCAGAAAACTAATGAGAAAGGACAACACCTCACTACCCCCAGCCCAAACAATCCTAGAATTGCATGAAATCTGCATCAGCAAAGCTACAGCCCTGAGGCCTCTGCTCATTCATCTTTAGGACAGCACTAACATCTTTCACAAAGCCCACTGCACTTTCCCCTCTTATGTGACATTCATCAAGCCCCTCCTGTAATTACACGACTTTAGTTATTTGCAATAGACCTTTAAAAGGGACATCAAACACAGAGATGCGTAGTAGAGAAAGTCTGCAATACACGTATTTATTTTGCCCCCTTTTCCCCCTGTAATTTTATTGGAAAGGCACATTTCAGGCTTCACCAGTCTAACACTGCCACACATCTGTTCTTAATTGCCCCAGTAGATCTGATATGGAAAGAGAATGCAAATCAATGGAAGTTTTGCCAACAAATTGACAGCTGTGTTTACTCCAATAACAAGTCCAGATTGTTAGCTCCACATATATGCATCTTGTCATTGGCTCACTAGATATGTTCGGCTAGTGCCCAGCAGTGCATACCTACTCCTTCAACAAAGGATACCAAGGGAACAAATTCAACTACTAGATAACAGAAGTAAATGGCAAAGTTGTTTAAAGTTGTTTTCTCTATCTGAATCATTTATGAAAAATCTTGGGTTTCGTGTTTAACATTTTTAATTTCACTTTAAAGACCAGAAAACTGTAGCCAACTTTAAAAGCTCATAGCAATGTAAGATTACTGTGTTCCTAAGGATCCATTTTACCAACTCAAGTGTGTTTACAAAGTGTTTGCTTACAGTTCCTTTACCTTTATTTTGTCATTTGAAATAGCTGAGTTCGCCTGTTGAAAACCACCACCCTCACTGAATATAGAATAACAACAGCATTCTAAATAGAAAGATTATGTAAACAAGAGGCAAAAGCAGAAATCAACCTCTATTCTGCCAGTATATTCGGTGTTGATGGATGGCAGTATGTACTGGCAAAGCAGATTGGTCTCTGGATTTTATCTGGATAGTGCATCTCTAAATTAAATCTTTCCTCAAGAGGCAGAGTATAGCTGTTCCTCTCCAGCAGGAAGTCAGATATCATCATTTGTTTTATATTAGTTTTTGCAAAGAGATCTAAATAAGAAACATAAATATATGGGAGGACATGAAAGTCAAAGTTAAATGTTCACGGTTCAGATGAAACATGCAAGTTTAAGACTAAAATTCACTTAAATGATCAACTTTGCTTGGCTCTTGGTATCCTTTGTTGAAAAATTAAACCGGATAGGCTCAGAAGCAGCAGTGCACTACTGGGAATTAGATGGTGCTTGGTGGTTACACACACACGCCTCTTGTCATCAGATGCGCATTCATCAGTTTTGTTCACTACCGAATGCGGAAGTAGTTGGTTATTTTCAGTATTAGGCTCTTTTCGGAGCAGAATATCCCCTTGTGCAAGTAAATCAAACTAAGATTTGTGCAAAACCAGATCATAGTGTGCATCACTTGCACAATAGGGCATTCGGCTCCGAAAAGAGCAGAATACCGACAACAGCCTCCTACTTCCACATGCGCCAGTGAACCAAACTGACGAATGCGCACATGTACTTGTGATTGGCTCACCAGATGCATTCAGCTTGTTCCCAGTAGTCCCCTGCTTCCCTGGATTTTATTACATTGGACACATTTTTATTCAAGCAATAGCACAATAATAAAACACTTTAACACATGAGAGCATTTCCTGTTTGCACATTTATGCTTCTTTACTCAAGTTGTTAAAAGCTAAAAGTCAAAATCAAATGTTAAAACACAAGAAATATATATTTTTCTTTTCTGGAACAATTATTATTTGCCAAGTCTCTAACAGCGAAACCCCACACATAGTATGAGGCGCATCCTCTATCATTACAAAATTAAATTCTTCATTACAAAGCTGACCTCGCATGGGTTTACATCCCTCCCCCATCCTTCCTAGGGAGCTTTAGTTTAGGAAAATTCATAAAATTCATTCTGAGCTAATCCGGCATCATAAGAAGGACATAAGAATGGGTAACTACACTGCCTGCAAGCCCACGTGCGCAGTTGTCACTCTCCAAAGCTTTCTGCTCTTGCAAAGTCCGAATAAAGCAAATCTCATAACAGTAGTAAAATGAAAAGTTTTTAAAATTGTATGCTCTATCCAGTGGCGGTTCCAGATAAATTTTACTGGGGGGGGCAAGGTGGGGCCAGTGTTTAATCAGGGGGGCACATTAAAAAACGGAAACAAATGATATATATATATATATATATATATATAATAACATAATTTATGTAAGAACTTACCTGATAAATTCATTTCTTTCATATTAGCAAGAGTCCATGAGCTAGTGACGTATGGGATATACATTCCTACCAGGAGGGGCAAAGTTTCCCAAACCTCAAAATGCCTATAAATACACCCCTCACCACACCCACAAATTAGTTTAACGAATAGCCAAGAAGTGGGGTGATAAAAGGAGTGAAAGCATAAAAAAATAAGGAATTGGAATAATTGTGCTTTATACAAAAAAATCATAACCACCACAAAAAAGGGTGGGCCTCATGGACTCTTGCTAATATGAAAGAAATGAATTTATCAGGTAAGTTCTTACATAAATTATGTTTTCTTTCATGTAATTAGCAAGAGTCCATGAGCTAGTGACGTATGGGATAATGAATACCCAAGATGTGGAGCTTCCACGCAAGAGTCACTAGAGAGGGAGGGATAAAATAAAGACAGCCAATTCCGCTGAAAATAATCCACACCCAAAATAAAGTTTAAATCTTATAATGAAAAAAACTGAAATTACAAGCAGAAGAATCAAACTGAAACAGCTGCCTGAAGTACTTTTCTACCAAAAACTGCTTCAGAAGAAGAAAACACAACAAAATGGTAGAATTTAGTAAAAGTATGCAAAGACGACCAAGTTGCTGCTTTGCAAATTTGATCAACCGAAGCTTCATTCCTAAACGCCCAGGAAGTAGAAACTGACCTAGTAGAATGAGCTGTAATCCTTTGAGGCGGAGTTTTACCCGACTCGACATAAGCATGATGAATCAAAGACTTTAACCAAGATGCCAAAGAAATGGCAGAGGCCTTCTGACCTTTCCTAGAACCGGAAAAGATAACAAATAGACTAGAAGTCTTTCGGAAATTTTTAGTAGCTTCAACATAATATTTCAAAGCTCTAACTACATCCAAAGAATGCAACGATCTTTCCTTAGAATTCTTAGGATTAGGACACAATGAAGGAACCACAATTTCTCTACTAATGTTGTTAGAATTCACAACCTTAGGTAAAAATTTAAAAGAAGTTCACAACACCGCCTTATCCTGATGAAAAATCAGAAAAGGAGACTCACAAGAAAAGAGCAGATAAATCAGAAACTCTTCTAGCAGAAGAGATGGCCAAAAGAAACAAAACTTTCCAAGAAAGTATTTTAAATATCCAGCGAATGCATAGGTTCAAACGGAGGAGCTTGAAGAGCCCCCAGAACCAAATTCAAACTCCAAGGAGGAGAAATTGACTTAATAACAGGTTTTATACGAACCAAAGCTTGTACAAAACAATGAATATCAGGAAGACTAGCAATCTTTCTGTGAAAAAGAACAGAAAGAGCAGAGATTTGTCCTTTCAAGGAACTTGCAGACAAACCTTTATCCAAACCATCCTGAAGAAACTGATAAAATTCTAGGAATTCTAAAAGAATGCCAAGAAAAACGATGAGAAAAACACCAAGAAATGTAAATCTTCCAGACTCGATAATATATCTTCCTAGATACAGATTTACGAGCCTGAAACATAGTATTAATCAGAGAGTCAGAGAAACCTCTATGACTGAGAATCAAGCGTTCAATCTCCATACCTTCAAATTTAAGGATTTGAGATCCTGATGGAAAAAAAGGACCTTGTGATAGAAGGTCTGGTCTTAACGGAAGAGTCCACGGTTGGCAAGTGGCCATCCGGGCAAGATCCGCATACCAAAACCTGTGAGGCCATGCTGGAGCCACCAGCAGAACAAACTAGCACTCCTTTAGAATCTTGGAAATTACTCTTGGAAGAAGAAGAACTAGAGGTGGAAAGATATAGGCAGGATGATACTTCCAAGGAAGTGACAATGCATCCACTGCCTCCGCCTGAGGATCCCTGGATCTGGACAGATACCTGGGAAGCTTCTTGTTTAGATGAGAAGCCATCAGATCTATTGATGGAAGTCCCCACATTTGAACAATCTGAAGAAATACCTCTGGGTGAAGAGACCATTCGCCCGGATGTAACGTTTGGCGACTGAGATAATCCGCTTCCCAATTGTCTATACCTGGGATATGAACCACAGAAATTAGACAGGAGCTGGATTCCGCCCATACCAGAATTCGAGATACTTCTTCATAGCCAGAGGACTGTGAGTCCCTCCTTGATGATTGACATATGCCATAGTTGTGACATTGTCCGTCTGAAAACAAATGAACGACTCTCTCTTTAAAAGAGGCCATGACTGAAGAGCTCTGAAAATTGCACGGAGTTCCAAAATATTGATTGGTAATCTCACCTCCTGAGATTCCCAAACCCCTTGTGCTGTCAGAGACCCCCAAACAGCTCCCCAACCTGTCAGACTTGCATCTGTTGAAATCACAGTCCAGGTTGGAAGAACAAAAGAAGCCCCCTGAACTAAACGATGGTGGTCTGTCCACCACGTCAGAGCGTGTCGTACAATCGGTTTTAAAGATATTAATTGAGATATCTTTGTATAATCCCTGCACCACTGGTTCAGCATACAGAGCTGAAGAGGTCGCATGTGAAAACCAGCAAAGGGGACCGCGTCCAATGCAGCAGTCATAAAACCTAGAATTTCCATGCATAAGGCTACTGAAGGGAAAAGATTGAGACTGAAGATTTCAACAAGCTGAAACCAATTTCAGACGTCTCTTGTCCGTCAGAGACAGAGTCAAGGACACTGAATCTATCAGGAAACCTAAAAAGGTTACCCTTGTCTGAGGAATCAACGAACTTTTTGGATTATCGATCCTCCAACCATGTTCTAGAAGAAACAACACTCATAAAAGACTGGAAAGGTTCTTTCTAGTGAAAATGAGCAAAGGGAATTGAATCCAATGCTGTGGCCATAAAACCTAAAACTTCTATGCATATATAGCAACTGAAGGAAATAATAGAGACTAAAGGTACCGACAGACGGAACCCAATAGAATTATCCCTTGTCTGATAGAGACAAAGACAGGGACACAAACTATCTGGAAACCTAAAAAAGGTGACTCTTGTGTGAGGAATCAAGAGCTTTCGAAAAAAATATCCTCTAACTATGTCCTGAAGAGCAAGTGAATCATATGAGATTCCGCATCCTCAGAAAATAATCTGAATGAAAACAAAAAATGAAAAATATGCATTTATTGTATCTAATGAAAACAAATAATGCTATCAATGACCATAAAAATGCAAAATAGTTTGAATAAAACTCCAAACCCGGTTCCTAAAAAAGGAACTGGAAGAAATACCCCAGATTCCAGGTCTGAGCAGCGCTTGAACCCCATGGGTGCCCAGCCATGCTTCAACAGTACCCAAAATATATAGGACAGAAACACACTTAAAGAAAGTGTTAGCCTTACTGGAATAAAATCAAAGAAATTTGGACAAAATAGAACCAAATAAATTTCAAAGAAGTCTTAACCTGCCCCTTACCAGCCAAGCTGGAATACGGCACGTACATCGCAATATTAGGGAGCTGATTTCGAACCCCAATTATAAACATGTTACTTGGGAAAGAACTCAGGAATTCGTTCATTAATAAGAACAACCAAACTAGTATAAGCTTAAAGTTTTAGTCTTAGAACTCAATCTTGAAGCCCAGAGTAACAGTTAAGAATTGAATCCAATTATAAAACAAATAATTGATTATCTTAGAACAAAAGAAATATGGATTTTTATTATTTTTTTAAATCACAAAATTCTTCTAGCTAAAATAGCTAAAGACATAGATTAACTAATTTGTTGGTGTGGTGAGGGGTGTATTTATAGGCATTTTGAGGTTTGGGAAACTTTGCCCCTCCTGGTAGGAATGTATATCCCATACGTCACTAGCTCATGGACTCTTGCTAATTACATGAAAGAAATATATATATTTATACACACACACACACATATATATATATATATATATATATACACACATACACACACACTCAAATACACACACACACACATATATATATATATATATATATATACACACATATATATATATATATATATATATATATATATATATATATATATGAGAGAGCACTCTCACTTACAAATCCTGATGCCAGGGTGCCAGCAGTTAAATATACACGGTGAAGGAAGGCACTCACTGGTCTTTAATTCAAAAGAAATTTTTTTTAATAAGCGTGATGTTTCGGGGACACACTCCCCTTCCTCAGACAACAAACAAACTACAAGTGACTGAACATATAAAGCCAAACAAACCCCTCCCAGTGAAAATTGCGCCAAAACGGTTACCATAGTGATCCTCAACAACATTATAATCATGTGATGAGTATTACTCATTATTATTGAATCAGCCTATGTAATATCCACATTCATATATATATAAGAGACATATTAAAAGTCATACTAGGCATTATGTCAAAACACATGTGAACAAACTTATATTATAAAGCAATCTATACATATAACCATATATAGTGAACAGGACAAACAAGTATAGTGAAACCATATCATATTAATAGGTTAAAAAATAAGGAGAATAGCATGTGAATCCTCCTACTTTCAAAGTAAGTGAAGTGCATAAATAAATATCTGTGTGTCCCCTAACACATATATTGTATCTATGAACAAGTGTAAAGGTGTTTGTATCGAAGTGTATATAAAATGTGTACATTGCCAGCCCCCTGGAGAATCTGAATACAAAAACTAGTTAACCAATCTAATCAAAGGTGTCACTATTGGTAGATGTCATAGGCAGAGTTACCAGATCTTAGCATGTTATTACTTAAAAAAATGGCGTACTATAAAGTTTAATCATATAGCCTTATGTGGCAAAGATAGGATAAGACAAAGCGATTGTAAATGCAGTCTGAGGCTAATGTATCTAACCAATACTTGTAGAATACACAATAAGGCATCTCTATCAACTTATGCAGGACCCACCTGATAGGCCAATTACTTGAAAAGCCGTAGCACAAACACAGCATGCCTGAGATGACAGCGTGGCCGCCCGATGTGTGTCTGAGACGCAAACGGCAGGCTCAGTGTGATGACGTCATTTGACTGCATGTGAACTAAATACCCGGTAGTCATAGTGACGCTACACACTGTTTGACTGAATCCGGCAGTAAGAAATGCCCTTACTAGCACAACCCAGCACTACCCAATACATATATAAATTCTATGCTGAGTCAGAATGACTCCAAGCAGTCTACATTATATTGCAATTGTATGCCTACTATATGGGTAAGTCCCTAACTTTGGTCCCTATGAGCCCAATCTTAATAGCCTAAACAATACGTGTCAGCGTGTCAAAATAGAACAGAATGAGCCAAAATTATTACCATATATAGTACACGTAATGAGACAAAAAAATAAGTGTACCAAGTGCACTAAAATAGATAAACCAAACACTACCTGCAAAATAAACCAAACACTACCTGCAAAATAAATACGTCTGTGAAGAGATCGAAAAACAAATGTACAAAAAATCAATCAAATAAAACAATAAATAAATAAATAAAAAATAAAATAGAAGCAGTGAATACACATAAACTTAAAGTACAATACAGAAAATAAAAAAATAAAATAAAATGAAAATAAATATAAAAATGTGATAAAATGAAATAATGAAGTAAAATAAAATAATATGCAATAAAATAATATAAAATAAAATAAATACACCAGATGAAGTAAGTAATAAAATCAAAGGCAGAAGAGCACAAAGAGAACCAAGATCCCCCCATGTGATAAAGAAAAAAGAAAGAATCCAGAGAACAGAGAAAATAAGGAGAAAAGGGAGAAAAAGAGAACAAAATAGAAAAAAATAGAAAAAAGAAAGAAATCAGAAAAAATACAGAGAGAGAAGGATAAGTAAGAGGGAGAAAAAAACAGACAAGATAGCAGAAAACAAGAGGTAAGATGTGGAAATGAATGGATCATCAACTCTCATAGGTGGAGCTCAAACGATAAAGTCATACAATCTGTCTTTTGATCTGTCTTTTTCATATACATCCACTTGAATTCCATGGAGTTCTACAATTGTTCATAGGAAACAATGCCAGTCTAAGTTCACATTCAGTCCCTTCGGGCGTAAGGTGTTGAGACGAAAGATCCACTTGGATTCTACTTGCAGAGAGAAGAGATTATGAAGGTGTTCCAGAAAAAAGAAGTCATCGTGTACCAGCGCTATATAGATGACTTGTTCATTGTGTGGGGGGGCACAAAGGAATCCCTACAGGAGTGGTTTAACCACCTAAACGGACTGAACCACCCTATTCAGTTCAAAATGAGCTGCAGTGAAGAGAGGGTTGAGTTCCTGGATTTATGTATCTTTAGAGATGGCATGTCTGTAGGAATGACATTATATCAGAAGCCTACAGATAGGAATTCAGTATTACACGCACACAGTTGCCATCCTACTTCACTACTAAAGGCTATACCACGGGGCCAGATGACAAGAGTAAACAGAAACAACAGTAACTCTGAGGCCATGAAAATACAGTTACAAGAAATGGCAAAGAAATTTTTGGCTAGGGGTTACAAATGGGATTATCTCTTGGAATGCATGAAGGAACAGGAAGATCCCAAGGAGGGATACACAAGAGATGATACTCGAAGGATGACATTTGTAACCAGATACTGCCCAGATGTAAAGAACATAGGACAGTGTCTTAGGACCCACTGGCATATCATCAAGAATGATACAGGTGTCCCATTTAGCGAATGGGACAGTCCAAGAGTGGGATTCAAGAGAAACCGCAACTTGAGAGACCAACTGGTGATAACGGATCCCAAACACTGCTATGACAAAAAAACCTGGCTATCCTCAAACAAGAAGGGATGCTATCGGTGCAGTGGTTGCACTACCTGTCATGCGATGATTCCGGGGGCCACCTTCCATCATCCCTATACAAATGTAACCTTTAAGATACAACATTACCTGACCTGCACCACGACATATGTGGTCTATTTAATCAATTGCCCATGCGGCTTATTCTATGTAGGGAAAACAGTGGATGACATCCGCACCCGCATGGCAAATCATCGGTCGGCCATCAGAACAGCCATCAAAAACCACGGGAGTGAACAACCGGTGGCACACCACTTTGCAATTAGTGGACACAACGTACAGGATCTAAGATTTAAGCTCATAGACCATGTCCCCATTCTCTCTAGGGGTGGGGACCGGGACAATAAACTATTGCAAGTAGAATCCAAGTGGATCTTTCGTCTCAACACCTTACGCCCGAAGGGACTGAATGTGAACTTAGACTGGCATTGTTTCCTATGAACAATTGTAGAACTTCATGGAATTCAAGTGGATGTATATGAAAAACACAGATCAAAAGACAGATTGTATGACTTTATCGTTTGAGCTCCACCTATGAGAGTTGATGATCCATTCATTTCCACATCTTACCTCTTGTTTTCTGCTATCTTGTCTGTTTTTTTCTCCCTCTTAAATATCCTTCTCTCTCTGTATTTTTTCTGATTTCTTTCTTTTTTCAATTTTTTTCTATTTTGTTCTCTTTTTCTCCCTTTTCTCCTTTTTTTCTCTGCTTTTTCTCTGTTCTCTGGATTCTCTTTCTTTTTCTTTATCACATGGGGGGATCTTGGTTCTCTTTGTGCTCTTCTGCCTTTGATTTTATTACTCACTTCATCTGGTGTATTTATTTTATTTTATATCATTTTATTGCATATTATTTTACATTATTTTATTTTATTTTACTTCATTATTTCATTTTATCACATTTTTATATTTATTTTCATTTTATTTTTTTATTTTCTGTATTGTACTTTAAGTTTATGTGTATTCACTGCTTCTATTTTATTTTATTTTTTATTTATTTATTGTTTTATTTGATTGATTTTTTGTACATTTGTTTATCGATCTCTTCACAGACGTATTTATTTTGCAGGTAGTGTTTGGTTTATCTATTTTAGTGCACTTGGTACACTTATTTTTTTGTCTCATTACGTGTACTATATATGGTAATAATTTTGGCTCATTCTGTTCTATTTTGACACGCTGACACGTATTTTGTTTAGGCTATTAAGATTGGGCTCATAGGGACCAAAGTTAGGGACTTACCCATATAGTAGGCATACAATTGCAATATAATGTAGACTGCTTGGAGTCATTCTGACTCAGCATAGAATTTACATGTATTGGGTAGTGCTGGGTTGTGCTAGTAAGGGCATTTCTTACTGCCGGATTCAGTCAAACAGTGTGTAGCGTTTGAGCCTCAGACTGCATTTACAATCGCTTTGTCTTATCCTATCTTTGCCACATAAGGCTATATGATTAAACTTTATAGTACGCCATTTTTTTAAGTAATAACATGCTAAGATCTGGTAACTCTGCCTATGACATCTACCAATAGTGACACCTTTGATTAGATTGGTTAACTAGTTGTTGTATTCAGATTCTCCAGGGGGCTGGCAATGTACACATTTTATATACACTTCGATACAAACACCTTTACACTTGTTCAGAGATACAATATATGCGTTAGGGGACACACAGATATTTATTTATGCACTTCACTTACTTTGAAAGTAGGAGGATTCACATGCTATTCTCCTTATTTTTTAACCTATTAATATGATATGGTTTCACTATACTTGTTTGTCCTGTTCACTATATATGGTTATATGTATAGATTGCTTTATAATATAAGTTTGTTCACATGTGTTTTGACATAATGCCTAGTATGACTTTTAATATGTCTCTTATATATATGAATGTGGATATTACATAGGCTGATTCAATAATAATGAGTAATACTCATCACATGATTAGAATGTTGTTGAGGATCACTATGGTAACCGTTTTGGCGCAATTTTCACTGGGAGGGGTTTGTTTGGCTTTATATGTTCAGTCACTTGTAGTTTGTTTGTTGTCTGAGGAAGGGGAGTGTGTCCCCGAAACATCACGCTTATTAAAAAAAAAAAAAAAATTCTTTTGAATTAAAGACCAGTGAGTGCCTTCCTTCACCGTGTATATATATATATATATATATATATATATATATATATATCTATATCTATATATCTATATCTATATATCTATATCTATATATCTATCTATCTATCTATCTATCTATCTATATACACACATACATACATACACACACACACACACAAATACATACACATAAACACACACACATACATATACAATATATGTATATATATATATATATATATATATATATATATATATATATATATATATATATATTATACATACACACATTCAATGAAAATGGTGTCAAATAATTATTTACATACATTAGAAAAATAAGGAAAACACTCCAGCAGTCATTATAGAGTTGTGGAGTTGAGAGGGCAGACTTACATCTCTTCTATTTCTGGCAGTGCACAGGCTAGAGAGAACGTCTGCAAAACCAACCAGTGACACTTCTGGAACTCTTGTCTGCAGACTGCAGCTGTAAGACGCCCCGCCCCCACAACAACCCGGGAACTGTAGCACATCTCTGAAAGGGGAGGGGGCACAAGTTTTACTTCACTTTGTTAACCCCACGCTTTGACAAGACAGCATTTCAGGGACAGGGAAGCAGATAAATAGCCTTGATCTTGTCCGGTATTTTTCAGTCAGCTCAGTGGCCAGCTCAGGGGGGCCACAAGGGGGGGGGGGGCAGGGGCATTTTTACAGGGGCTCTATCTCAGTGTTCTTCAAACCATGGGTCGAGATACATCACTGCGTCACAACACCATGTTTACTGTATCCAGCCTTGTGTGTGGTGTGTGTTATATGAGAGTGTGTGTGGTTTATATAAGTGTGTGTGGTGTGGTGTGTGTTATATGAGAGTGTGTGTGATGTGGTGTGTGTTATATGAGAGTGTGTGTGGTGTGTGTTATATGAGAGTGTGTGTGGTGTGTGTTATATGAGAGTGTGTGTGGTGTGTGTTATATGAGAGTGTGTGTGGTGTGGGTTATATGAAAGTGTGTGTGGTGTGTGTTATATGAAAGTGTGTGTGGTGTGTGTTATATGAAAGTGTGTGTGATGTGGTGAGTGTTATATGAGAGTGTGTGTGGTGTGTGTTATATGAAAGTGTGTGTGGTGTGTGTTATATGAGAGTGTGTGTGGTGTGTGTTATATGAAAGTGTGTGTGGTGTGTGTTATATGAGAGTGTGTGTGGTGTGTGTTATATGAGAGTGTGTGTGTGGTGTGTGTTATATGAGAGTGTGTGTGGTGTGTGTTATATGAGAGTGTGTGTGGTGTGTGTTATATGAGAGTGTGTGTGGTGTGTGTTATATGAGAGTGTGTGTGGTGTGGTGTGTGTTATATGAAAGTGTGTGTGGTGTGTGTTATATGAAAGTGTGTGTGGTGTGTGTTATATGAAAGTGTGTGTGGTGTGGTGTGTGTTATATGAGAGTGTGTGTGGTGTGGTGTGTGTTATATGAGAGTGTGTGTGGTGTGTGTTATATGAGAGTGTGTGTGGTGTGTGTTATATGAAAGTGTGTGTGGTGTGTGTTATATGAAAGTGTGTGTGGTGTGTGTTATATGAGAGTGTGTGTGGTGTGTGTTATATGAGAGTGTGTGTGGTGTGTGTTATATGAAAGTGTGTGTGGTGTGGTGAGTGTTATATGAGAGTGTGTGTTATGAAAGTGTGTGTGGTGTGTGTTATATGAAAGTGTGTGTGGTGTGTGTTATATGAAAGTGTGTGTGGTGTGGTGTGTGTTATATGAGAGTGTGTGTGGTGTGTGTTATATGAGAGTGTGTGTGGTGTGTGTTATATGAAAGTGTGTGTGGTGTGTGTTATATGAAAGTGTGTGTGGTGTGTGTTATATGAGAGTGTGTGTGGTGTGTGTTATATGAGAGTGTGTGTGGTGTGTGTTATATGAGAGTGTGTGTGGTGTGTGTTATATGAAAGTGTGTGTGGTGTGTGTTATATGAGAGTGTGTGTGGTGTGTGTTATATGAGAGTGTGTGTGGTGTGTGTTATATGAGAGTGTGTGTGGTGTGTGTTATATGAGAGTGTGTGTGGTGTGTGTTATATGAGAGTGTGTGTGGTGTGTGTTATATGAGAGTGTGTGTGGTGTGTGTTATATGAGAGTGTGTGTGGTGTGTGTTATATGAGAGTGTGTGTGGTGTGTGTTATATGAGAGTGTGTGTGGTGTGTGTTATATGAGAGTGTGTGTGGTGTGTGTTATATGAGAGTGTGTGTGGTGTGTGTTATATGAAAGTGTGTGTGGTGTGGTGTGTGTTATATGAGAGTGTGTGTGATGTGGTGTGTGTTATATGAGAGTGTGTGTGATGTGGTGTGTGTTATATGAGAGTGTGTGTGGTGTGGTGTGTGTTATATGAAAGTGTGTGTGGTGTGGTGTGTGTTATATGAGAGTGTGTGTGGTGTGGTGTGTGTTATATGAGAGTGTGTGTGGTGTGGTGTGTGTTATATGAGAGTGTGTGTGGTGTGGTGTGTGTTATATGAGAGTGTGTGTGGTGTGGTGTGTGTTATATGAGAGTGTGTGTGGTGTGGTGTGTGTTATATGAGAGTGTGTGTGGTGTGTGTTATATGAGAGTGTGTGTGATGTGGTGTGTGTTATATGAGAGTGTGTGTGATGTGGTGTGTGTTATATGAGAGTGTGTGTGGTGTGGTGTGTGTTATATGAGAGTGTGTGTGGTGTGTGTTATATGAGAGTGTGTGTGGTGTGTGTTATATGAAAGTGTGTGTGGTGTGGTGTGTGTTATATGAGAGTGTGTGTGATGTGGTGTGTGTTATATGAGAGTATGTGTGGTGTGGTGTGTGTTATATGAGAGTGTGTGTGGTGTGGTGTGTGTTATATTAGAGTGCGTGTGGGGTGTGTTATATGAGAGTGTGTGTGGTGTGGTGTGTGTTATATGAGAGTGTGTGTGATGTGGTGTGTATTATATGAGAGTGTGTGTGGTGTGGTGTGGTGTGTGTTATATGAGAGTGTGTTTGGTGTGTGTTATATGAGAGTGTGTGTGGCGTGGTGTGTGTGTTATATGAGAGTGTGTGTGGTGTGGTGTGTGTGTTATATGAGAGTGTGTGTGGTGTGTGTTATATGAGAGTGTGTGTGGTGTGTGTTATATGAGAGTGTGTGTGGTGTGTGTTATATGAGAGTGTGTGTGGTGTGGTGTGTGTTATATGAGAGTGTGTGTGGTGTGTGTTATATGAGAGTGTGTGTGGTGTGTGTTATATGAGAGTGTGTTTGGTGTGGTGTGTGTTATATGAGAGTGTGTGTGGTGTGGGTTATATGTGAGTGTGTGTGGTGTGGGTTATATGAGAGTGTGTGTGGTGTGGGTTATATGAGAGTGTGTGTGGTGTGTGTTATATGAGAGTGTGTGTGGTGTGTGTTATATGAGAGTGTGTGTGGTGTGTGTTATATGAGAGTGTGTGTGGTGTGTGTTATATGAGAGTGTGTGTGGTGTGGTGTGTGTTATATATTCACCATGGAATGTCACTGTTTGCATGTGTTTATCTTAAAGGGACATGAAAGCCAAAATATTTATTTCATGATTTAGGCAGAACATACAATTTTAAACAACTTTCCAGTTTACTTCGATTATCAAATTTGTTTAATTCTCTTGGTATAATTCGTTGAAGGAGCAGCAATGCACTACTGGTTTCTAACTGAACACATGGGTGAGCCAATGACAATCAGTATATATATGCAACCACCAAGCAGCAGCTAGAACCTAGGTTCTTTGCTGCGACTGAGCTTTCCTAGATAAACCTTTCAGCAAAGAAAACAAGAGAAGGAAGAAAATTTAATAATATAAGTAAATTGGAAAGTTGTTTCAAATTGCATGCTCTGTCTAAATCATGAATGCCTAATTATGACTTTACTGTCCCTTTAAAGGAATATTAAACACAAAATAAATGATAGGATGATGCATTCAAAGAAAACATAAATTATGCTTACCTGATAATTTCATTTACATCTGTATGGGAAGAGTCCACAGCTGCATTCATTACTTGTGGGAAATACTGAACCTGGCCACCAGGAGGAGGCAAAGACACCTCAGCCAAAGGCCTAAATACCTCCCCCACTTTCTCATAACCCCAGTCATTCTGCCGAGGGAACAAGGAACAGTAGGAGAAATATCAGGGAGAAAAAGGTGCCAGAAGAAAACATTTCAAATTTAGGGCCACCCATCGGAGAACACGGGCGGGAGCTGTAGACTCTTCCCATACAGATGTAAATGAAATTATCAGGTAAGCATAATTTATGTTTTCCATCTTAATATGGTAAGAGTCCACAGCTGTATTCCTTACTTGTGGGAAACATATACCCAAGCTCTAGAGTACATGGAATGCTAACGGGAGGGAAAAAAGAAAGGCGGACCCTAATCTGAGGGCACCACAGCCTGCAAAACCTCTCTCCCGAAGGCTGCTTCAGCAGAAGCAAAAACATCAAACTTGTAAAATTTTGGAAAAAGTATGTAAGGAGAACCAGGTAGCCGCCTTACAAATCTGATCCATAGAGGCCTCATTTTTGAAGGCCCAAGAGGAAACCACTGCTCTAGTAGAATGAGCCGTAATCCTCAGAGGAGGCTTATGTCCCGACGTTCCTATGCCAAACGGATGACACTCCTCAGACAAAAAGATAAGTAAGTCGAAGAGGCCCTCTGACCCCTACGCTTCCCGCAAAAGAGAACAAACAGAGAAAGAGTTTTGTCTAAAATTTATTTGTGGCCCGAAGATAGAACTTCAAGGCACAAACCACATCCACAAATACGTTGTAAATGTTCCTTCGACGAAAAAGGATTAGGACATGAGAAAGGGACCACAATCTCTTGATTGATGTTGTGAATTGACACAACCTTAGGAAGAAAATCTAACTTGGTTCATAGAACAGCCTTATCGGCATGAAAAGCCAGATAAGGAGGGACACATTGCAAGGCAGCAATCACAGATACTCTGCGCGCAGAAGCAATAGCCAGTAGAAAAGGAACCTTCCAAAACAACAATTTAATGTCCACTTCATGCAAAGGGGCCCATTTATCAAGCCCCGGGTGGAGCTTGAGGGTCCGTGTTTCTAGTGAGCCAGAAACACCAGTTATGAAGCAGCAGTCTAAAGACCACTGCTCCATAACCCTGTCCGCCTGCCCTGAGCAGGTGGACAGACATCGGCACAAATCAACCCGATCGAGTACATTGAAAACCCCCTGCTGGCGGCGAATCTGCTGGGGGCGGCGTTGCACTAGCAGCTCACAAGAGCTGCTGGTGCAATGCTGAATACGGAGACCGTATTGCTCTCCGCATTCAGCGAGGTCTGTCAGACCTGATCCGCACTGTCGGATCAGGTCCGACAGACCATTGTTAAATAGGCCCCATAGGCTCCAACGGAGCCCATTGCAAAGCCTTAAGGACAAGAGTTAAACTCCAAGGAGGAGCCTTAGATCTAAACAAAGGTCTGATCCCAGCAGAGTCCCAACAAATGGAAGCACATCTGGAAGCTATGCAAACCTTGTGTGCAGTAACACAGACAGGGCCGAAAACTGTCCCTTCAGGGGACTTGCAGAAAAGCCCTTCTCCAGTTCATCCTGGAGAACAGAATAAGTAGGTGCTCCACACCTTATGATAGATGTGACGAGCAACCAGCTTACAATCTCGAATGAGAGTAAAAACTCTCTCAGAAAACCCCCTCTTGGCTAGGACTAAGCGTTCAATCTCCACGCAGCCAGCCTCAGAGAATCTAGACATTGATGAACAAAGAGACCTTGGTCAGCAGATCCCTGCAACAAGGTAACTTCCACGGAGGAGATGATGACATCCCCACTAGCCAAGACGGAGCAGTCAGTATCACTGACGCCTGCTTGACTCGAGCCACTACACTAGGATGTAGTGGTAACGGTCGGAAAGGATAAATTGGATTGAACTTCCAAGGCACCGCTAATGCATCTGTTAGCTCCGCCTGAGGATCCCTTTACCTTGAACCCTATCTGGGTAGATTGGTATTGAGACGTTATAAGATTTTCCTCTTGAAAATCTCTGCAAACACTCGGGATGGAGAGACCATTCTCCCGGATGAAAGGGTTGTCTGCTGAGGAAATCCGCTTCCCAGTTGTCCACACCCGGAATGTGGATCGCTGAAAGCAAACAAATGCGGGTCTCCCCCACACCAGAATCCGAGATACTTCCCTCAAAACTAGGGAGCTTCTCAATCCCCCCTGATGGTTGATGTAAGCCACCGAGGATATATTGTTTGATTGGAATTTGATTAACTGGGACGAACCCAGCAGAGGCCAAGCCTTCAGAGTATTGTATATTGCCCGAAGATCCAAAATGAGATCAGGAGGGAGCTTTACCTCCTGAGACCAGAGGCCCTGTGCCTTCCTGGTATCCCAAACAGCTCCCCATCCTGACAGACTCGCAACCATAGTCACAATCACCCAAAATGGTCTTGAAACGGACGTCCCTCAGGACAAGTGATCCGGACAAAACCACCAAGAGAGCGATTCTCCCGATTGGTTGTCCAGAGAAATCTGTTGAGACAGGTTCGAATGATTGCCGTTCCACTCGTTCAGCTGCGCAGTTGCGACAGTCTGAGGTGAAACCTGGCAAAGGAAATGATGTCCAGGCTGGACACCATGAGACCAATCACCTCCATACACCGAGTCACAGATGGCCTTAAAGGGCCATTATACACTTTCTTTGCATAAATGTTTTGTAGATGATCTATTTATAAAGCCCATAAAGTTTGTTTTTTTGTTAAAAATGTATAAATTTTGCTTATTTTTAAAGAACATTGCTCTGATTTTTAGACTCCTAACCAAGCCCCAAAGTTTTATTTGAATACCGTCAGCTACCTTCTCCAGCTTGCTCCTGTTTGTGTAAAGGTTCTTTCAAATGCAAAAGAAGGGGGAGGGGGGGAGTGTCTTATTTCCCACTTGCAGTGGGCTTTCCAACTACCTTTTCAACAGAGCTAAACTGAAAGCTTCTAAGTACGTTTTTAAACCATTTTATACTGGATTTTTATATCAGTATCTGTGCATCTTATTCTTTATAGTAGTGTCTATTACATGCAGTTATATGAAAATGAGTGTATACTGTCCCTTTAAGGAGATCTGGAGGGCAAGACATGTTGAAGCTAGCTTGCAACGTCTCTGGTCTGTTAAAAATATTCTCATGTCTATGGAGACTATTATAGTACCCGAGAATTCTACCTTGGTACTTGATACAAGAGAACTCTCTCTAGATTATCTGCTATCCATGGGATCAAAGAAGACAGAGGAGACATTACGAATGGTCCACTCTCAAAAAAATTCTTTAGCTAGGCCAAACAGAAGGCAATAAACTGGAAGTGCTGGTCCAGGAATGCGATCCTTAGGAACTGGAAGTGGTCCTTGAGGATTGGTATGAGAAGGGAGCATCGTTCAGATCTATCGTGGTCATGAACTACCCCTCTCAAACGAGGGGAAGAATGGACCTTATTGTCTCCATCTTAAACGAGGGGGACATTTAAAAACCTGCTTAAGCACTTTAGGTCCAGAATCGGACGGAAAGTTCCCTCCTTCTTAGGGACCACTAAAATGTTTGAATAGCATCCCAAATCTCTCACTGCTATAGGCACCGGGACAATAACTCCTAGAGGACAGATCCCATGCAAACCACAGAGAGGCTTCTCTCCGTCCCGGTCAGGAAGACAGGAGGAATCTTCCCTTGGGTGGCTGAGATCTTGTAACCCTGAGCTATGACCTCCAAGACCCATGGATCCTGCACGTCCCTGAACAAAGCAACTGAAAAGAGCAACATACTGCCCCCTACACGATCCAGAAAAGGACCGGGGACCACACATCAATGCCGACGTAGACTCGGCAGGCTTCTTGCTCTGCTTGGATTTATTCCAGGACTGAGCCGGCTTCCAAGAGCTCTTGGTTTTCTCTGGCTTGGGCTTTATCAGAACGAAAAGAACGAAAATCGTCCCTTAGATTAGTTCATATACTCTTGCGGTAGGAGGGCACCCTTGCCCCTTGTGACCGTGGAGATAATTGAGTCCAGGCCTGGATCGGAAAAAATTATTCCCTTAAAGGGAGGGAAGAAGTCTAGACTTAGAAGTCATCCGCAGACCATGAATTCTGCCAGAGCCTGACGTGCCTGAACAGAAAAAGCTGAAGCCATAGCATTTAAGCGAATAAACTGCCTAATAGCAGCACAGATAAAAGAATTAATAACCCTCAAGGCCGTAAATCTTTTCTGAAGAATGTCGAAGTGATCCTCCACCCTGATCAAATCCTATAAGGAGTCACACCAGAAGATAGTTTCTCTAGTAACCGCGGCAATAGCCGCCGCCGGTTGAAACAAATATCCCGTATGTTGAAACATCTTTCTTAACAGTTTCCATCTTTTATCCATGGGCTCTTCAAACGAAGAACTATCCTCAAGTGGGATAGTAGTACAAGTGGATAGGTGGGTATACACTAATACTTAGTGGATACAGTACTGGCCTACTAACTATTCTAATTTCTCACGAGTTAGAACAAAGGTGATAGACATAGAGTTGCTGTTTGTTAGAGGCGCCCCAAAAGGCTGACTGATAGAGTGGCTAAAATGTTGAAATTCAAAAAATAATAATAAAACAATGAATATATAAAATATAAAGAATATAACTTAGTGCGAATGACTATGTGAATATATAAAACCTTGGATAAGTAATCTTAATTGGTTAGAATTCAAAATGCCAGATAAGTTCCAACTAGCGGACCCAATGTTCTCTGTAATTGAGACTGACAGAAAAGAAGAACTCACAATTATGGATACAAATGTATTTAATAATAAAAAAGAAAAAGAAAATGACACTTAAATATCTCAGTGAATACTGTGATAATTATAAAAATCGATAAAAATATAGACACCGGTGTCGCTAAAAATTAAAGTTCAAATGTACTGCTGCATATAAACTGTTGCATTTAAACTTTGAACTTATGCATATAAAAACAATGATACAAATAATCTACTGATATAGGCGTCTCAGGATCAGCTGCAACTATCAGCCATATATTGAATGCAGAGGAAAATTTCAGACACTTGCGATGTTTTCAAATGCTCAATTAGATGTGATGTTATATTCAGTAAGATATGGGTAATAAGTCAGTTCGTTAATTTTGACTTTCTTCTTCACCGCGTTAATAATAAATCCTAAGTCAATACAGATCTGTATCATAGTATGTTTGGGTACAATGATGTTGTAAAATGGATACTGAACTGCTCGGTTGTTTCAATGGGTGAGCAGCTGTTTCAAAATGTAGTTTGCTTATTAGTACATTTCAGGTGGTTACTATATTGTAACTGAATTTGTACTCACTGTTGTTTCTTCGGCTTCAGAGATAGTGGTTATTGCCTTTGTACTTACTCTTAGAAGCTAGTCTGTTTCACTTAATGCTTCGGCGTACTTGTCTGCTTACAGTCTGTCTTTAGTGTGTCGAATCTTATCCAATCCGTGTGGAGTATGATGAGTGTGCGCACTTTTTTAAAAAAAGTTGTCTGTTGATTTCCTGTCTCCTACCGCTTCTATCAGTGTTCAGAATTGGTTCTGGGAGTGGAATCCGACAAAATCTCCTACCAATTCAGTTTGCACCTAATTCTTTTAGTGCAATACTGATAATGGTCCTGGGAGATCTGTGATAGCAAGTCTTTAGGTCTGGGAGCTGAGTAGTATGATCATAACAAACAGCAACTCTATGGGATAGTAGTACGTTTAGCAAGGGTGAAGATAACGCCATCCAATTTAGGGACAGAACCTCACAACTCCATTGAGAGTCCAGGACCAGGAACAATTTGTTAAAGGGAGAAGAGGGGAAAAGGAATGTGTTATGAGCCCATAACATATCACACATAAAGCAGCATAAAATCAAACATACATATAAGATTATTCCCCCCCTGTTCAATAATCCCCCTAAGGAGATATTAACCCTTGATTCTATACAGATAGAATCTTCTCGCGTTATCATACATGTATAAAATATGAAACGATCTTACCATAAGCTACGCCGTGGAATAGGAACACGACCCTTCAAGTGTGACAGATAGTAGCATCGCTTCTGACATGGACTTGAGTGAAGAAAGCAGGCAGCAAAACTTGTCAATGCTGATTGCCTATGGAGCTGTTAATATGAGTCAGGATGGTTTTGCAGAAAAACTCTCCCTGCATCTCCGGACTCTAACTTTCACCCATGCTCTCACTAAGAGGCTGACAGGACTACTTAAAACTCCAGTCCCATCTCGAAGAGTACTACCCTCCATAAGAGACTAACTTCAATCTTCTAACACTTCCCTGCCAACCTCCTCATATACATATACATACATACATACACACACACACACACACACACTTTATCATTTTATATTACCATCTCAAAGTGTCTAATGTCCCTGTAACTCTGACATGAATGTGTGTTTTTTTGTAGAATTTCTAATTACTTTTAAAAGGACAGCTATGTATCACCTACCCTGTTGGTTACAACACATTAAGAAAGAAAAAAAAAAAAACAAAGCAGTGCAGCTTGTGAAACAAACTAACCAGCATACACATCTGTTCTACAAATGCAACACATTAGCAATGCATTGTTTACTAAAGATAAAACTACAATAATCATCTACAACCAGCATGTTCCTCTGGAGAAAAAAGGAAAAGCTTTTTTTTTTTTTTTTTTAAAAAGAAGAAAATCATAAAATCACAGAATATATTGCTATGTCCCCACCACATTTCATAGCAATACATTCTGAACTGATGCACATTACAATTTTCACTTTTCAGTCCAATCCATATGATTTTTATGACTTTAAATCAACATATAAATGCAAAAGGAAAATGCTCTAATGTTACAGCATTTTATTATTATTACACTACTGCTATCATACACTGTTGTGTTTAATTCATACAGCAGGGTTAAAAACATAGTTAAAGTCCGCCCAAGAACAGTTATGCACGTGTGTAGCCACAATCAAAAGACAGCTTTCAGTATTCCATTGCTGCTCCTGAGATAACCTAAGTATTTCAACAAAGATTACCAGGAGAACAAAGTAAATTTCACAATTGAAAACGTAAGAAGAGTACATAAATACTCAAGGACCAGGATATTTAGTGTGACGATCAGGGTTAACCAACACTGCACCAGTCACTTGTTTGGCACAGAAAGGGTTAACAGACCCTTTCTACTTTAACCAATATGTCACAGTCTAGCCACTACAGGCAAGCCTGTGACTTAGTTCAGTGGGTGCAAGGGTTAACAACACTCTCTTAGTCTGTCCTAGACTTAGAAAGAAATGCCCAAACTCCCCTTTAATGCCACCCGCACTAAACTATCTCTAAGCTGCCACCACTTAAGATTTATTATATGGAAAAACTTAAGGAAACCCAGACTTACAAATTAAATCCCAAAATACAATTTAGCAAAAATAATCTAAAAATACAGTCTTAAAGTGAAAGTAAACTTAGCTCTTCAGCTCTGCAGATTTACATAAATCCTTAAAAAACAACAGCACTTTCATTCATGATATTTTTTAATTGTGTACATAAATACCCTTTTCGTCGCATTTAACCGCATATTTTTGGCATCTTCAATTCAGCCCGTTGCAGATGAGTCAGTTTATTTCCTGGTCACGTTTTTTGCAGTTACCAATTGACTTTCTGGCCGATCGGCGGCCAGAAAGCTACGTCACAGCCTGCTCGCATCGAATGCGCATGCGCGGAGTCCAATATAAGCATGGTGATGTCAGTCGCGCGTTCACAATTCGCGCATGCGCATTCCTGACGATCATTTGCTGCCAAGATTTTCAGCGTCCTAGCCAAACAGTTTGACGCATGCGCGTTTTCAATAGGGGATGAGAACGTTCGCATGCGCATTTGTACGCCGATCGCCGATTAGTGCATGCGCAATAGATCACAAAATCGTGAACGAGCTTTCAAGCCTACGTGTAGAGCGGGTGGGACCGCTCTATACGTAATGAATACAAAATCCAGGAAGAGGAGGGTGGGAGGAGTAAAGCCAAGAACGGTAGGGAAATAAATAATAGAAATATAAACAATTAGATTGAAGTAAACGGGGAAAAAAACATGCGAAAATGTTATATTTCACCTATAGATTATTATGATATATTGCAATGAGGAATAATTTACTTTCACTTTAATACTACCAGTCTTTTTCAGTACCATGGTTCAAATATTAGACAAAGGTAAAAACTTAATAAGAGAATATTTATTATGCACAGTGCATTATTAATAAAAAGATGTTAACAAAAAGAATCATACACAAGCAGTTTTTTAAAACAAAAAGAAGAAATTGCAGAAACCTTATAGTTTCCTAGCTTAGGTATCTGCGCCAGGGAGATTGGCAGGAAAAGATGGTCACTCACTCTGTTGATACACATTCTCCCATGTAGACACATTTTATACCTGTTTCTCCGATATCAAATTGCTTGACCCAACGTTCTTACAGAGGGGCCAGAAATATCCACTCCCCTCTTTTTACGACATGTCATAAAGTTCAGGGTCTTTGGCTGAAAATATAGAACAACTTATAACTTCTGTTTCACATATTCAGCGCATACACCTATATAAGCAATTCCCCAGTGACATCATGAGAATTAGTTTGGTACCAAATATGACATGGTTATAATATCTTCATCATCTAGTGTCATAATATTGTTAAAAGCATGTTTTAAGTTGTACTAGTGTCCTCTTATTGACCTTATCTAGCTCTGGTAGAGGGCACTGCTTTTTGTCACTTGTGCTGACATTTTGAATTACTTGATGTATCAATAGATATGCAATTACATTTGGTCAAGTGAACTTAGTAACTATTTATTAGGGATTCTAGTTTATCTAAGGGAAAACACAGCAACACATTTCTTCTGAAAAAATAAAAGTTTTTAGTACACAAGCTAAAGAAAATGAACCCATTAGTATCTAAATCATGAGGTATTCATGACACTTAGCATATAATATACCACAGAATTTGAACTTTAAACTCTGTTTAAAAAAAAAAAAAAAAAAAATTGTGCCTGGCCCCTGGATTTGTGAAGCACACTGCCAGATTTCTACAACAACAGCTAAGTATCAATTGGTCAAAATTACGGCAGGTGGCCTACTGCATTTTATCTAGGGATGCAACAGGCAATTCAGAGCATGATGTAAGCAAATCGCAGCACGTGCGTGTCCAGATAAGAGTTTACTGAGAAGAAATATCATGTGATGTCCATCAATTTCTACCTTCCATATTTTGGGTGGGCAACTACATTTTTATCAAATTTATCAAGCCCTTATTTAGGAAGTTTTTGATATAATGCTTAACCTAGCTAAATGTAGCCCCCAATCAGCAAGCGCTACCCAGGGTTCTGAACTAAAAATGGTCCGGCTCCTAAGCTTATATTCTTGTTTTTTTTTCTCAAATAAAGATACCAAGAGAACGAAGAAAAAGTGATAATATGAGTAAATTAGAAAGTTGCTTAAAATTGCATGCTCTATCTGAACCCTGAAAGAACAAAATTCGGTTCAATATCCCTTTAAACTTTGATTAGGTGTGTTCAAATGCAAATAAGATTTACTTACAGAGAAAAATAAAAATGTCAAAAGAATCATACATTTTGTACTGTGACCCTACAAGCTACAAATCTTCTCTCTCACCTGTGTTCTCTGTATAATCTATTGCGACTGTTTCTGTGGTCAGTACCTGGCAGGTGACAGCAAGATGCTGACTGAGAAAAAAAAATATAAGGAGAATATTGCTTTTTCCATGTTTTATTTACCAAAAAACTACAGAATGCCTTTTTTATGTGTTTATACACAATATATCAAATATTTATGTTATAAATTGCAGTACTGAGGGAAAGACCAAGCAAACCTTCAACTTGAAGCTACAATGAAAGTGAAAAATACATTTTAAATGGTTGAGATAGAGCATTTCATTTTAAGAGACTTTTCAGTTTAATTATATTATCAAATTTAGATTGTTATCTTGGTATCCTTTGTTGGAAAGCATACCTAGGTAGGCTCAGGAGCAGTACTGGGAGCTAGCTGCTGATTGGATGCTATGGTTGAAGTGTAGTATTGCCACTGGAATTGATAGGAACAAAACTCTGTAATAAACTAATTTGTATAGCATAGTATGTACTGTATCAGCCATTAAATATATAGCCCTTGAAAGGCCTTGTATGCTTATCTTATATCCACTGTAGCTAATTAGGTACAGACAAATTACCTCCTGCACTGCCCTGCAACATCCTACACAGTGATTATGTTCTTAAAGGGACATGAAACCCCAAAAAATTATTTCATGATTTAGGTAGAACGTACAATTTAAAAAAAAAACTTTCCAGTTTACGTCTATTATCAAATATGCTTTATTCTTTTGGTATCATTTGATGAAGAAGCAGCAATGCACTACTGGTTTCTAACTTAACACATGGGTGAGCCAATGACAATAGGTATATATATATATGCAGCCACCAATCAGCAGTTAGAACCTAGGTTTTTGCTGCTCCTGAGCATACCTAGATAAACATTTCAGCAAAGGATAACAAGAGAAGGAAACAAAATTAAATAGAAGTAAATTGGAAAGTTGTTTAAAATTGTATGTTCTGTCTAAATCATGAAAGTCTAATTATGACTTTACTGTCCCTTTAAGTCTATAGGATTCACTCTAGATATGGGGGGGTTCCCACAGCCTTCAGTCTAGAGTTAAATTACAGGAAAAGACAGCAAAAATAATAATCCAAGGACATTACACAAGTATTGTTTAATCAAGTATAATTAAACATTTTTATAGGAAATCAGTTTTGAGTTTTATGTCCCTGTAGAGGATGCAGTAAATTGCACTTTGTTTATAGAATAAGCAGAGTGTGTTTAAGTCTATTGTTTCAAGTTTCCCCTCAAAAATATATTTCCATGTAGGATTAAAACGTTTGGGAAACTTGCTGGGGGGTTTCTAAACTCAACAATGCCCTCATATTGCTAAAGGGTAAAGGGCAGAGAAACCTAATGGCTTAGGGCAGCCAGACGGCCGGCACTGGTCACATGATCAGATTCCTCCTATGTATATACGCTGGGGTAAGTCTCAGGATGCAGCATTATATACAGTGTAAATGGAGAGCAGACCCAGCTTAGCCTGGCTCCCTTGTGTCTGCCTTTGAACGTTCACATTGGGGCTGTTTATTTCATTC
Organism: Bombina bombina; assembly: GCF_027579735.1. Classification (NCBI taxonomy): domain Eukaryota; kingdom Metazoa; phylum Chordata; class Amphibia; order Anura; family Bombinatoridae; genus Bombina; species Bombina bombina. Next base: position 127,557,842 of record NC_069505.1, on the reverse strand, counting down.
CCAGGAAGATTAAACTTTGTCAGAATTGAAGACATTTACTAGCGGAACTATTCTTTTTCTCTTTTCTTTTTGTCAACTGCTCGAAAACTGTGTCACCAAACTAATAACCGGATATATTGTGTGGCATACAGGTTGGAAGCCAGCCTTACCAGAAGCACTCAGCTATTGTACATTATAAATGAATGTTGTTTCATCTAAAAGAATACTTAACCCCTTAAAGGGACACGAAAACACAAAATGTTTCTTTCATTATTCAGATAGAGAATACCATTTTAAAAAGGTTTCCAAATTACTTCCATTATTAAATTTGCTTTGTTCTCATGTTATTCTTTGCTGAAGAGATACCTAGGTAGGTAGCGTGAACGTGTCTAACGCACTACATGACAGGAAATAGTGCTGCCATCTAGTGCTCTTGCTAATGTATAATATTGTTGCAAAACTGCTCTCATATAGTGCTGCAGACACGTGAACACGCCTGAGCTTACATGCCTGCTTTTCAACAAAGGATAACAAGAAAACAAAGAAAGTTTGATACTAGAAGTAAATTGGAAAGTTGTATGTTCTACCCGAATCATGAAATAATAATTTGGGATTTTATGTCCTTTTAATGACATTGCTGTACCCTGTATGTCACACGTCCTTAAGAGGTAAATAGCGCAGGTCTTGCTGAAAGTGGTGAGTTGCCCTATTACTACACATCTCCCTCCAGACGCGCTATTTTAATCCTTAGTGAAAAAATG
>NC_069505.1:127402102-127552102 GCF_027579735.1 Bombina bombina | reverse complement strand
AACAAGGAAGAAGTTTGGCGAAAATCTTTAGTTGCCTGCAAGTAGAACTTGAGGGCACGAACTACATCCAGATTGTGTAAAAGACGTTCCTTCTTTGAAGAAGGATTTGGACACAAGGATGGGACAACAATCTCTTGATTGATGTTCCTGTTAGTGACTACCTTAGGTAAGAACCCAGGTTTAGTACGCAGAACTACCTTGTCTGAGTGAAAAATCAGATAAGGGGAATCACAATGTAAGGCTGATAACTCAGAGACTCTTCGAGCCGAGGAAATAGCCATTAAAAACAGAACTTTCCAAGATAACATTTTTATATCAATGGAATGAAGGGGTTCAAACGGAACACCCTGTAAAACGTTAAGAACTAAGTTTAAACTCCATGGTGGAGCAACAGCTTTAAACACAGGCTTGATCCTAGCTAAAGCCTGACAAAAGGACTGGACGTCTGGATTTTCTGACAGACGTCTGTGTAACAAGATGGACAGAGCTGAAATCTGTCCCTTTAATGAACTAGCTGATAAACCCTTTTCTAAACCTTCTTGTAGAAAAGACAATATCCTAGCGATCCTAACCTTACTCCAGGAGTAACCTTTGGATTCGCACCAGTATAGGTATTTCCGCCATATTTTATGGTAAATCCTTCTGGTAACAGGCTTCCTAGCCTGAATCAGGGTATCAATAACCGACTCAGAAAAACCACGTTTTGATAAAATCAAGCGTTCAATTTCCAAGCAGTCAGCTTCAGAGAAGTTAGATTTTGATGTTTGAATGGACCCTGTATCAGAAGGTCCTGTCTCAGAGGTAGAGACCAAGGCGGACAGGATGACATGTCCACTAGATCTGCATACCAAGTCCTGCGTGGCCAAGCAGGTGCTATTAGAATTACTGATGCTCTCTCCTGTTTGATTTTGGCAATCAATCGAGGAAGCAGCGGGAAGGGTGGAAACACATAAGCCATCCTGAAGTTCCAAGGTGCTGTCAAAGCATCTATCAGAACTGCTCCCGGATCCCTGGATCTGGACCCGTAGCGAGGAAGTTTGGCGTTCTGGCGAGACGCCATGAGATCTATCTCTGGTTTGCCCCAACGTCGAAGTATTTGGGCAAAGACCTCCGGATGAAGTTCCCACTCCCCCGGATGAAGAGTCTGGCGACTCAAGAAATCCGCCTCCCAGTTCTCCACTCCCGGGATGTGGATTGCTGACAGGTGGCAAGAGTGAGACTCTGCCCAGCGAATTATCTTTGATACTTCCATCATTGCTAGGGAGCTTCTTGTCCCTCCCTGATGGTTGATGTAAGCTACAGTCGTGATGTTGTCCGACTGAAACCTGATGAACCCCCGAGTTATTAACTGGGGCCAAGCCAGAAGGGCATTGAGAACTGCTCTCAATTCCAGAATGTTTATTGGAAGGAGACTCTCCTCCTGATTCCATAGTCCCTGAGCCTTCAGAGAATTCCAGACAGCGCCCCAACCTAGTAGGCTGGCGTCTGTTGTTACAATTGTCCAGTCTGGCCTGCTGAATGGCATTCCCCTGGACAGGTGTGGCCGATGAAGCCACCATAGAAGAGAATTTCTGGTCTCTTGATTCAGATTCAGAGTAGGGGACAAATCTGAGTAATCCCCATTCCACTGACTTAGCATGCATAGTTGCAGCGGTCTGAGGTGTAGGCGTGCAAAAGGTACTATGTCCATTGCCGCTACCATTAAGCCGATCACCTCCATGCATTGAGCTACTGACGGGTGTTGAATGGAATGAAGGACGCGGCATGCATTTTGAAGTTTTGTTAACCTGTCTTCTGTCAGGTAAATCTTCATTTCTACAGAATCTATAAGAGTCCCCAAGAATGGAACTCTTGTGAGAGGAAAGAGAGAACTCTTCTTTTCGTTCACTTTCCATCCATGCGACCTTAGAAATGCCAGAACTAACTCTGTATGAGACTTGGCAGTTTGAAAGCTTGAAGCTTGTATTAGAATGTCGTCTAGGTACGGAGCTACCGAAATCCCTCGCGGTCTTAGTACCGCTAGAAGGGCACCCAGAACCTTTGTGAAGATTCTTGGAGCCGTAGCCAATCCGAATGGAAGAGCTACAAACTGGTAGTGCCTGTCTAAGAAGGCAAACCTTAGATACCGGTGATGATCTTTGTGGATCGGTATGTGAAGGTAAGCATCCTTTAAATCCACTGTGGTCATGTACTGACCCTCTTGGATCATGGGTAAAATTGTCCGAATAGTTTCCATTTTGAACGATGGAACTCTTAGGAATTTGTTTAGAGTCTTTAAATCTAAGATTGGCCTGAAAGTTCCCTCTTTTTTGGGAACCACAAACAGGTTTGAGTAGAACCCTTGTCCTTGTTCCGACCACGGAACCGGATGGATCACTCCCATTGTTAACAGATCTTGTACGCAGCGTAGAAACGCTTCTTTCTTTATCTGGTTTGTTGACAACCTTGACAGATGAAATCTCCCTCTTGGGGGAGATAATTTGAAGTCTAGAAGGTATCCCTGAGATATGATCTCTAGTGCCCAGGGATCCTGAACATCTCTTGCCCAGGCCTGGGCGAAGAGAGAGAGTCTGCCCCCTACTAGATCCGGTCCCGGATCGGGGGCTCTCGGTTCATGCTGTCTTTGGGGCAGCAGCAGGTTTCCTGGCCTGCTTGCTTTTGTTCCAGGACTGGTTAGGCTTCCAGCCTTGCCTGTAACGAGCAACAGCTCCTTCCTGTTTTGGTGCAGTGGAGGTTGATGCTGCTCCTGTTTTGAAATTCCGAAAGGGACGAAAATTAGACTGTCTAGCCTTAGCTTTGGCCTTGTCTTGAGGTAGGGCGTGGCCCTTACCTCCCGTAATGTCAGCGATAATTTCTTTCAAACCGGGCCCGAATAAGGACTGCCCCTTGAAAGGTATATTAAGTAATTTGGACTTAGAAGTAACATCAGCTGACCAGGATTTTAGCCACAGTGCCCTGCGTGCCTGTATGGCGAATCCTGAGTTCTTAGCCGTAAGTTTGGTTAAATGTACTACGGCCTCCGAAATGAAAGAATTAGCTAGTTTAAGGACTCTAAGCCTGTCCGTAATGTCGTCTAGCGTAGAGGAACTAAGGTTCTCTTCAAGCGACTCAATCCAAAATGCTGCCGCAGCCGTAATCGGCGCGATACATGCAAGGGGTTGTAATATAAAACCTTGTTGAACAAACATTTTCTTAAGGTAACCCTCTAATTTTTTATCCATTGGATCTGAGAAAGCACAGCTATCCTCCACCGGGATAGTGGTACGCTTAGCTAAAGTAGAAACTGCTCCCTCCACCTTGGGGACCGTTTGCCATAAGTCCCGAGTGGTGGCGTCTATTGGAAACATCTTTCTAAATATTGGAGGGGGTGAGAACGGCACACCGGGTCTATCCCACTCCTTAGTAACAATTTCAGTTAGTCTCTTAGGTATAGGAAAAACGTCAGTACTCGCCGGTACCGCAAAGTATTTATCCAACCTACACAGTTTCTCTGGTATTGCAACAGTGTTACAATCGTTGAGAGCTGCTAAGACCTCCCCTAGTAGTACACGGAGGTTCTCCAATTTAAATTTAAAATTTGAAATATCTGAGTCCAATCTGTTTGGATCAGAACCGTCACCCACAGAATGAAGCTCTCCGTCCTCATGCTCTGCGAGCTGTGACGCAGTATCAGACATGGCCCTAGCATTGTCAGCGCACTCTGTTCTCACCCCAGAGTGATCACGCTTGCCTCTTAGTTCAGGTAATTTAGACAAAACTTCAGTCATAACAGTAGCCATATCTTGTAATGTTATCTGTAATGGCCGCCCAGATGTACTAGGCGCCAAAATATCACGCACCTCCCGGGCGGGAGATGCAGGTACTGTCGCGTGAGGCGAGTTAGTCGGCATAACTCTCCCCTCGCTGTTTGGTGAAATTTGTTCACATTGTACAGATTGACTTTTATTTAAAGTAGCATCAATACAGTTAGTACATAAATTTCTATTGGGCTCCACCTTGGCATTGGAACAAATGACACAGATATCTTCCTCTGAGTCAGACATGTTTAACACACTAGCAAAAAACTTACAACTTGGTTATAATCTTTTTTAGCAAAAAACGTACTGTGCCTCAAAGAGGTACTAACGATTAAATGACAGTTGAAATAATGAACTGAAAAACAGTTATTGCATCAAATTTTAAAACAACACAACTTTTAGCAAAGGTTTGTTCCCATTAGTAAAAAACAACACTAATTAAATTTGTACATAAGAAAAACAAAACAACGTTTTTTATACACAGTCACTATAAGAATTCTCACAGCTCTGCTGAGAGAATTTACCTCCCTTCAAAGAAGTTTGAAGACCCCTGAGATCTGTCAGAGATGAACCGGATCATGCAGGACATATAAAAGTAGCTGACTGGAATTTTTTGATGCGTAGCAAAGAGCGCCAAAAACGGCCCCTCCCTCTCCCACACAGCAGTGAAGAGAAACGAAACTGTCACAATTAAAGCAAAAAACTGCCAAGTGGAAAATAATGCCCAAACATTTATTCACACAGTACCTCAGCAATGTAAACGATTCTACATTCCAGCAAAAACGTTTAACATGAGAATAGTTATTAAAAGGATTAGTGACCTTAACACAGTAGTTCCGGTGAAATACCATCCCCAGAATACTGAAGTGTATACATACATGTCATTTTAACGGTATGGCAGGCTTTTCTCATCAATTCCATTCAGAAAATAAAAACTGCCACATACCTCAATGCAGATTCATCTGCCCGCTGTCCCCTGATCTGAAGCCTTTACCTCCCTCAGATGGTCGAGAACAGCAATATGATCTTAACGACTCCGGTTAAAATCATAGTAAAAAATCTCTGTCAGATTCTTCCTCAAACTCTGCCAGAGAAGTAATAACACGCTCCGGTGCTATTTTAAAATAACAAACTTTTGATTGAAGTCATAAAAACTAAGTATAATCACCATAGTCCTCTCACACATCCTATCTAGTCGTTGGGTGCAAGAGAATGACTGGGACTGACGTAGAGAGGAGGAGCTATATGCAGCTCTGCTGGGTGAATCCTCTTGCATTTCCTGTTGGGGAGGAGTTATATCCCAGAAGTAATGATGACCCGTGGACTGATCACACATAACAGAAGAAATGTAAGACAATAAGCATAATATGAACGCACTACTTGACAAGACATGCAGGAGTTCTTCTAAGAAAATATACCCTTAGGCAGCTGCTTAGATTTGTAAATCATCTCCCCTAGGTACAAAAGTAAGGCTGAGAATACGACTAACATTTTTCTACATTTCACACCAGGCACTGGCTACAAAGCAACTTTTTGCTCACAAGATAATGAAATCCACAGAGGACTAAGGTCTGGAGATAAGAAACCACTTGTGAAATACTGCTGTATTCTCTGTAGAAAGGCTATGCAAACGAGTGGCCATAGCCATCCTCAAAGTAGAGAGTTATAGGACCCTGTTATTTCAGCCTAGCTACCCTTGTACTTACAAAAGCAAACCACGCTCCCCTAAGAAGCACACACACACAAGTTTTGCTCTCAGTGAATGCTCAGTAAATCCTGCCCGTATGCTATAATAGAAAGATTGCAAAGAACATAACATACAAATCAAAACCAGCATCATATACAGAGAGATAACCAAGAACCATCAATAACAAACCAACCATGGTCACACAGATCTGCATTCTCTAGCAAAAGAAATGACCCTCTAATATATACATGCAGCAGTAACCTCTGATATAACACAACAGCTAGTGCAAAATAATCTGCCACATGACTGCAAGCATTTACATTCCTATATTCATGTAGGTTAAAGGGACAGTCTACTCCAGAATGTCTATTGTTTGAAAAGATAGATAATCCCTTTATTACCCATTCCCCCGTTTTGCACAACCAACACTGTTATATTAATATACTTTTTACCTCTGTGATTACCTTGTATCTAAACCTTTGCAGACTGCCCCCTTATTCCAGTTATTTTGACAGACTTGCATTTTAGCCAATCAGTTCTGACTCTTAGTTAACTCCAGAGGAGTGAGCACAATGTTGTTGATATGGCACTCATGAACTAGCACTGTCTAGCTGTAAAAAAAAAAACTGTCAAAATGTCCTTAAATCAAAGGAGGTATATTACAAAAATGCTTCTATTTGATTCATTCAGAGCTCCAACTGCTGCTGCTTTATAATTGATATAAGATGTGATTTAGCTATGTAATCAGACCCAGCAAAAAAGGGGCTTCATGTTTGATCTCTACCCAGCACCCAGAGAACGCCGATTTTGTCTCTGACACTCTGGCATTGAGTTGAGACCGGAGATTTGTTATGCAGTTGCAAAGACGGTGGCCATCTTGCCTTTCCTTGGCCTAAGTTAAAGTGAACACCGCTCTACCAGCACAGAATAGAATCGCAATTACAAGATGCGCAGAGCAGATTGAGATTCCCTGCGGACTTCTCCTTGAAAATGGAGGAGGATTGGTACTCAAAGGTACAAGCCTTGTTTGAGAAACATGAGCAGCAGATACTCAGTAGATTTGATCGCATCCTAGCGATAGCAGGAGACTAACAGGAGGAGAAGGGGAACAATGAGTCTGCTGTAGCGGGTGAGATGATCACTGTTATGCAGCCTGTCACACAGCTAACAGTGGGGAATACTTCTGCAGTAACAACTATACCCACAAAGGAATTTGGGCAAGCCGGCACCATGGAGGTGAGTGCTGGAGATGCCTGGGGGTCAGCCGCTCTGGGAGTGTATGGGGTGTTGACGGTAGCGATCAGAGACAATGTGTGTGAAGAGCCCTTACCTAGCGATAGGGAAATTGCAGGAGCTATTGACATCTGTTACTGGCAGGGTGCCCGGATCGTTACTATACACAACGCTGCGCAGGTGAGAGCTGCTGATTTCCTCATGCGTGCCCCTGATGATGAGAGCTGGGTGTCATTGTCCTGCTGTCCTCCCAGTGCCTTGGGGACCTACTCAGATAAGGATCAGGGTCTACAGAGCGCATACGTTCCAGACTTAACCTTGCTCTTTGCGCATGCTTCTGCATCTCTAAGACGACCCATGTCTGCCCCTCTGCTGGACGTTTACTCTAACAAGATTTGCGATCCTTTTTCCCTCTTACAATTGGATTTTTCTGCTGAGTTAGTGGGACTACATTGTGTGAAAGCAGGTGTGGGCTCAATGTTTCTGCTGAAGCTGTAGGAGCATGGAACATGTCTCTTCTGCAGCAACCGCCAGATTTAGCAAGATGTCTTTGCCCTGTAACTACAACTTTGCCTGAAGACCATAAGGTCTGAATTTACAGCCTCAGCATCCTGACCATCTTGTTTTATGGCTTCAGCAATCTTAGTGTACTCAATACCTCAATACTATGGAGATGTGAGACTTTCCTATCCTATCTGACTGTTGGTTTAACCCTTGGTTCAAATATGTAAATTGCTATGTTTCCCCTTATATGGACAATTGCTACTATTTGCCCCTTGAGCTTTCTTGTTAACTATTATGAGTCAGAGCAGTATTTCAAGTTCTTGCAGAGCTCTAGGGACAGGGAGAACATTTCAATATGGCAGTTGACTATGTGTTCATTGGGGATTTTGGGGGGATGTCTATCACTCTCTAGTTGTAAGCTCATAACACATAGCCTCACAGATAAATAGGTAATTTCCTATGAGAATACTTTCAGAAGCTATAATATGTTTTTGTCAATAGCCAATGTGTCTTGCTGATTTTGGGTCTCTCTCCACGTGGCTGCTCACACTGGCCTATGAATCTTCATCTAGATGAGAGTATAGCTTTAATTGTGGCCGGCCCCAGGGCTTATATTTTTATGCAGATAGACTCCTAATAGTCCACACCCCCTGCCTATGGTGTATTTGCAATTTTTTTTTATTGAGCAGCCTTGCACCTGTGTGCGACATCACCTTAAGTCATAACTACAGGGAGTGCAGAATTATTAGGCAAGTTGTATTTTTGAGGATTAATTTTATTATTGAACAACAACCATGTTCTCAATGAACCCAAAAAACTCATTAATATCAAAGCTGAATAGTTTTGGAAGTAGTTTTTAGTTTGTTTTTAGTTATAGCTATTTTAGGGGGATATCTGTGTGTGCAGGTGACTATTACTGTGCATAATTATTAGGCAACTTAACAAAAAACAAATATATACCCATTTCAATTATTTATTTTTACCAGTGAAACCAATATAACATCTCAACATTCACAAATATACATTTCTGACATTCAAAAACAAAACAAAAACAAATCAGTGACCAATATAGCCACCTTTCTTTGCAAGGACACTCAAAAGCATGCCATCCATGGATTCTGTCAGTGTTTTGATCTGTTCACCATCAACATTGCGTGCAGCAGCAACCACAGCCTCTCAGACACTGTTCAGAGAGGTGTACTGTTTTCCCTCCTTGTAAATCTCACATTTGATGATGGACCACAGGTTCTCAATGGGGTTCAGATCAGGTGAACAAGGAGGCCATGTCATTAGATTTTCTTCTTTTATACCCTTTCTTGCCAGCCACGCTGTGGAGTACTTGGACGCGTGTGATGGAGCATTGTCCTGCATGAAAATCATGTTTTTCTTGAAGGATGCAGACTTCTTCCTGTACCACTGCTTGAAGAAGGTGTCTTCCAGAAACTGGCAGTAGGACTGGGAGTTGAGCTTGACTCCATCCTCAACCCGAAAAGGCCCCACAAGCTCATCTTTGATGATACCAGCCCAAACCAGTACTCCACCTCCACCTTGCTGGCGTCTGAGTCGGACTGGAGCTCTCTGCCCTTTACCAATCCAGCCACGGGCCCATCCATCTGGCCCATCAAGACTCACTCTCATTTCATCAGTCCATAAAACCTTAGAAAAATCAGTCTTGAGATATTTCTTGGCCCAGTCTTGACGTTTCAGCTTGTGTGTCTTGTTCAGTGGTGGTCGTCTTTCAGCCTTTCTTACCTTGGCCATGTCTCTGAGTATTGCACACCTTGTGCTTTTGGGCACTCCAGTGATGTTGCAGCTCTGAAATATGGCCAAACTGGTGGCAAGTGGCATCTTGGCAGCTGCACGCTTGACTTTTCTCAGTTCATGGGCAGTTATTTTGCGCCTTGGTTTTTCCACACGCTTCTTGCGACCCTGTTGACTATTTTGAATGAAACGCTTGATTGTTCGATGATCACGCTTCAGAAGCTTTGCAATTTTAAGAGTGCTGCATCCCTCTGCAAGATATCTCACTATTTTTGACTTTTCTGAGCCTGTCAAGTCCTTCTTTTGACCCATTTTGCCAAAGGAAAGGAAGTTGCCTAATAATTATGCACACCTGATATAGGGTGTTGATGTCATTAGACCACACCCCTTCTCATTACAGAGATGCACATCACCTAATATGCTTAATTGGTAGTAGGCTTTCGAGCCTATACAGCTTGGAGTAAGACATAAAGAGGATGATGTGGTCAAAATACTCATTTGCCTAATAATTCTGCACTCCCTGTATATGGTATAAATAGTTAAGAGTTCTCTCCTATTGCATGTAACATAACAAACAGGATACACAGATCACTTTCCACTTTAGTATAGGGATAAGAATCTAGAGATCAATTGTTCGTATATATTAACTGTGTGTCATTTGCTAACCTGTGTTATAAGTGTATTGCTTAATTAAGATAACTTCTAGTAGATGTATATACTCTGTTTATTACTAACATGACTGTTCTGCAATTGTAAGACCTGAAGGGGATTTATGAGTAGAGGCCTGTGGGGTTCCATGTTTAATTAATTGAGGGGCATACCCTCAACCTGTTCCCCAGCACTTTGAATCACAATGCTAGTTGATCCTGCCCGCTCATAGGCTTATTAGTTCTAATCTTTTTGAAGCAACTAACTTGTGTACTTATGTTAATATGGATTCCATTGGGTAGAAATTATTTGCGTCTGGTATTGCCTAATGTCCATCATGATTATAATAGTTTTTGTGTATGGCGTAGGTCAGCAGGAGGGGAGAACAATATAATTAGTCTAGTGCTCACGCCCCCCCCTTCTATGCGGTAAGGGAAGGGTCATTTTTCCTCCGCATTAATATTCTGGCAGAGTTTCGTAGTCTCTGTCCTATCCGAAGAGCCTGTTTATAGCTTTTTCCCTTATATGTAATGACAGACTCTTAGGGGCCTAAATATAACAGAAGAAGTGTGGTGACTATACTTATGTTCCATATTAACTATAGTCAAGATGTCTAATTAATTTTATTAAGCTTATCTGGATTCCTGATGTCTGACCAGTTTTGAGAGTTTTACTAGAGTAATTCTCACTATAGAATGTTTGGAGTTATTATCCTATTGTATTTTCATTGTTTTCTGAAGATTGTCTGGACATAGCACTTGATTTTACGCACTACTATTTGTCACCACCAAAGACGGACCTTGGTGTCATCCGTGATCTTATTGAATTTGCTCCCACCAGTGGAGCTAGCTGCCTTTGATGACACAACAAACTTTAAAAGCTTAAATGAGGAACAGAAAAGATTGGCCACTAAGACAACTGTGTAATGTCTTGTCATGGTGATGTGTTTACCTTGTTGTCAAATTTTGAGATACTCTCTGTACCTACATTTGCCTTGTATGTAATATTGTGTTATGCTTCCTCAATAAAAATAGAAATAAAAAAAAATAAAAAAAGTCCTTAAATAAGAGGAGTCCTTCAAGGGCATATAAATTAGCATATGAACCTACCTAGGTTTAGCTTTCAACAAAGAATGCCAAAGGAACAAAGCAGATTTGATGACAAAAGTAAATTGGACAGTTGTTTAAAACGGTACGCCCTATTTAAATCATGCAAGTTTCATTTTGACACACTCTTTAAGCCATGCATATATTGTCACATACACACAAAAAAAAAGAAAAACTGCAAAAACGTAATTCATGAGAATGGAGGTGACTTGCACTTGAATAGGTAACTCAGTGAAAACCATACAACTGCTTGTAACCACATTAGTGTAATATGCAATTTACTCAGGATTTTTTTTTTTTTTTTTTATATAGAGACAAAAAATGCCCCCACCCCTTTATACTTCAGTTATATTATTTTGTTGTTGAGAGGAACTCAGATAAAGAATTGGTGGCATAAACGTTTGTATTGTGAATAGATGTGTTTGCTTAAAGGGACACTGAACCCACATTTTTTCTTTCGTGATTAAGATAGAGCATGCAATTTTAAGCAACTTTCTAATTTACTCCTATTATCAATTTTTCTTCGTTCTCTTAATATCTTTATTTGAAAAAGAAAGTCCAGAACCTTGGACAGCACTTGTTTATTGGTGGATGAATTTATCCACCAATCAGCAAGAACAACCCAGGTTGTTGACCAAAATGGACCGGCATCTAAACTTACATTCTTGCTTTTAAAATAAAGATACCAAGAGAATAAAGAACATTTGATAATAGAAGTAAATTAGAAAGTTGCTTAAAATTGCATGCTCCATCTGAATCACAAAAGTAAACATTTGGGTTCAGTGTCCCTTTAATTCCATGCAATACTCCTGATGGGAGCAAGAGAAATGGTTTGTTTCCTACAACATTCTACGCATCTGGTGAAGTGTGGCGCATTGTGACAACATATATCAGTTATTTATGCTGTTCAGCATGATTATGAATAGCAGATTTCACCCTACTTTGATTTTGAATAGGACTGTGTATGTTTTGTCACAGCAAAGTAACATAAAAAACATATTCATTGATATTTTATTATATCTTACGGTAACACAATGTTTTTTAAACGTTTAGGCTATGATGAGAAATTACACAATTATTTGATATCTTTTTAAAAAGGACTCTACAAAGTCACTTTTCATATACATTATTTCTCCCTCCCACATGTCCTAGAATGTACAAAACAAGAGCAATTTATAGATAATAAAGCCGGAACTGGCAGAAAGCCTGTAATATAACAGCTTTAATTCAAAGCATTACTCAGGTTAAAAAAAAAATACTGTGGGGATCTAGTGCAGGGGAAGTGACTAATCTTTCTAGACAGTTAAACCCACAGGTCTGTAGAACACAGAGGAAGAGGGAGCATGTTTACCCTGCATGACAGGGTGACACTAACACGGAGGTGCAAGAAGTGAGAGGACAAGTCTGTCACCTGCGTGACACATACAGCACAGCACTGTGTAACAGGATTATCTGTTGCAGCTGTGCACACTCCAGGCACAGACAGAGCACAAACACAGCTGTAGTGAGAGATGTACAAAGTCTGCTACACATATCTGAGCTGCTCATGGTTAAAGGGACATAAACACCTTGATATTTTTTATATATACGTTTAATTATGTGCAGTAAAACAACTCTGCAATAAACTTTCATAACTTAATCCTTTTCATGTCATTTAGCTCTAAAAATTGTTTATTTTCTAATTCTCAGTGCTAGAAATGCACAGTGTTGACTTATCAAGGCTAACCTTACTACACGTTTGTCTAATTGATTTTATCAGACAACAACTACAAAACAATGCAATTAATACTAACATAATGGTCATGAATAGCCTTGTTAGCTGCAGATTTAAGTCCAGATTGGCTCTTGCAAATAAGACAAATGGTAAACAGTTTGGCTATTGAAAACCAATTACAGCAAACAAGATCTTTATTTGACTTGAAAATGTTTAGATTTGGTTGATATATTGTTCTATAGCAAGGCAGCTGAAATATATTGTAAGTACAAGTAGTTAAGTGTCCCTTTAAAAGGGACAGTAAACACTAAAATTTTAATATACAGTGTCTAAATTAGATGCAGTAAAACCATATTTTTTATTTTTTGTCCACTTTTCCTGTAAAATTGAGTCTTATAATTCTGACAGCAGGATGTTCACACTGCAGACTTCACAAGCCTAACTCTGCTACATACAACATGTGGCTAAAAGTATGTGAACACCTGACCATTACACCTATATGAGCTTGTTGGATATCCCATGTCCCAAAACCACAGGGATTAATATGGAGTTGGTCCCCCTTTTGCACGGAGGACAGTGGCGACGTGCTTTATAACTTTGCATTGCGCATGTGTGAGGCTTTTGTTCAGCTGCTCGGCCATGGAAACCCATTTCATGAAGGCCCTGGCGCACAATTCTTGTGCTGATGTTGCTTCCAGAGGCAGTTTTGAAGTCTGTAGGGAATGATGCAACAGATGATATGTGATTTTTTTCACCCTACGTGCTTCAGCACTCAGCAGCCTCACTCTGTGAGTTTCTCTGGTCTATCCCTTCGTGGCTGGGTGGTTGTTGCTCCTAAACGCTTCCACTTCACAATAAATAGCACTTGCAGTAGAACGGGGATCTAGTAGGGCACAAATTTCACAAACTAACGTGTGGCAAAGGTGGCGTCCTATTATTGTCACTGAGCTCTTCAGTACTGCCCACTGTTTGTATAGGAAGGATTCATGGCTATGTGCTGGATTTTACACACTTATTAGCAAAGGGTATGGCTGAAACACCTGAACTTGATAACTAGTAGGGATGATCACATATTTTTCACCATATAGTGTTGATGCCCATAATTAAAACTCAAGATGCTAATCAAGTGATCTGTCCCTGGCCTGAAAAACAATGATCATTTTGCTTAAAGGAACATTACACACTCTGAGTTTATAATCTAAAGTGTTTAAATCACATGTAGTATTTAATATAATAATAATCATAATAATAAGACTGTGCCCCAACACAACCTTTCTGGAAAATTGTCATGCACTGCATAAATGCTATTCTAGGATGCCACATTGCTATAAACGCCATACACCGCCTCTTCACGTGTCACCCAGCATCAAATGTTTGATCAGTAGGGCCCTTTTCCAAAGAGTTCTTAAAGGGACATTGTACACTAGATTTTTCTTTCCATAAATGTTTTGTAGATGATCCATTTATATAGCCTGGGAGTGTTTTTGTAATAATGTATAATTTTGCTTATTTTTTTTTAATAACATTGTGCTGATTTTCAGACTCCTAACCAAGCCCTAAAGTTTTAAATGTATACTGATGTCTACAGATTCACGCTTGCTCCTGTTTGTCTAATGGTCTATGCAGGGGAGGGGGGAGTGTCAGCTCTTCCTGATTTCCCAGCCCCTTTCAATGGGTGTCCCGGCCTAACCTAAAAAGGTTTTATACTGGATTTTTATATCAGTATCTCTGCATATTCATCTTTCTAGTAGTGTCTAATACATGCCGTTATAAGAAAATCGGTGTACACTGCCCCTTTAATTCAGCAAAACAAATAAACTGTTAAAATGAAAGTAAATCCTAGCGTTTTATAAACGCTAGGATTGACTATTGAAACAAATAAAGGGGACTTTCATTCATGAAGTATAAGATACTTTATGCAGAAAGTTCCTTTATTTGTTTCAATCGATCGCTGTTTTTAGCTGCTACAGTAGCCTACGGCTAAAAAAAAAAATTCCTAAGAGGTAATGTTTTCACCTCTTAGCGAATAGCCGTGCGGTAAATCCGGCTTGGCGCCCATGGGAGATGGATCTACCGCACGGCTATTGGCTAAGAGGTGAAAACGTCACCTCTTATCAAAAACTTTTTTTAGCCGTGGGCTGCTGTAGCAGTTAAGAGCGGCGATCGATTGAAACAAATAAAGTATCTTATACTTCATGAATGAAAGTGCCCTTTATTTGTTTCAATGGTCAATCCTAGCAGTTGTAAAACGCTAGGATTTACTTTCACTTTAAGAACTGGATGCCTTACAAAGTGCCTACTGTCTAAGAATTGATAGCACAGTTATGACTTAACTTGTCATTCTTTTTTTCTAGTCTTGCAGAAGTAATTGTACAAATTTAATTTAAAAAAAAATTGCAAGATACTTCCATTGTTTATTTTCTTCCCTTTTCCTGTAACTTAAAAAGGGACACGGAACCCAATTTTTTTCCTTTTATGATTCAGACAGAACATACATTTTAAAACAACTTTTCAATTTATTTCTATTATAAATTTTTCTTCATTCTCTTGGTATCCTTTATTGAAGGAGCAGCAATGCTTGGTTCTAGCTGAACACATCAGTGAGCCAATGACAATAGACATATGTGCAACCACCAATCAGCAACAAGCTCATGAGTCTACCTAGGTATCCTCTTCAGTAAAAGATTCCAAGAGAACTAAGATTATAGAAGTAAATTAGAAATTTGTTGAACATTGTATCCACTCTCTGAATCATGAAAGAAAAATGTTGTGTTTCATATCCCTTTAACTTTGAAAATTGTGATCTTTCCCAATTCCTGTTAAAAGCTGAAGTGTGGATCCCATACGTAATGCTACTATATTCTATGCAGTTATTGGCTGCTCTAGTGACCCATTTATACCTAGGTTTAGTTTTTTTTTTTTTAATTTCCTGTTATACAAACATTGTACTGCAAAAATGATATGGTACTTAGAAGTATAAAGTTAAAAGATAAGTAACAACCCTAAATCAGGCGATGAAAAGACGAGGAGTAAGTGCTTATTTTGTTTGAAAAGCGTTTGCTCTCTTTTTTTACACAATCTGTTTCTAGGTTTACTTAACGCTGTTTCCACCTCTTAAGCCAATAGCCGTGCGGTAAATCCGGCTCCCAAGGGCACCAAGCCGGATTTACCGCAGGCTATCGGCTAAGAGGTGAAAATGTCCCCTCTCAAGCAAAACAGTGATCTGCCGTGGGCTGCCTTAGCAGCTCAGAGCGACTATCGCTTGAAGCAAATAAATGAGCTTTCTGCGTGAAGTATTTTATACTTCATGTCTGAAAGTCCCCTTTATTTGTTCCAATGGTAAATCCTAACGTTTCAAAAACGCGAGGGTTGCTTTCACTTTAACATATTTGTTTGTTCTAAAGGAGCAATGTTTAATATCCATTTTTTTTTTTTTTTTTTTTAAATATTTTTATTAAGGGTAATAAAGTATACAGCATACAGGTTACTCAATGAAACATATGCATTTAAAACATTTAACATGAGAATCTCACAGTATAATAGGTAGACTGGGGAGCAACCTCACTACCACCCTCTATTTTTGCCCCTCTATAAATGCTCGGGCCACTTTTGGACCCTAAATTTTACTATACACTAGCTGAGGGGATTAGTGCGCTACAGACCACTTTTGGGCCTGCAGATGACTGTCGCATAGAATACACAAAGCATTTATATAAGCGTCAAGAGATTATCACAATGCTATCATGAAAAAACATTCTACAATTACAATTTGTTTAAGATTGTTAATAAACAAGCTAATTTCATAGAGACCAGTGTCCATGTGTATAAATTAGCGGCAAGATTGGGAATCTGCCAACAATATCACAATATAGAAATACAGCAATGTACTTAGATTACTCTTAGTTAATGTAGTTTAGTATTAGACACGGTAAACTGGTCGAAGTGTTATATTGAAGCAGGTCTCTATTACCTCTGCAAACATAGTTGAACACAAACACTAAACATTAGCAATAACCTACTTAATAATGAAACTTTTAACCTAGGCAATTTTTGAATACCTAGAAAATAGTAGATACAGTAAATTGCCTGTATTGAGGTCTAAAGAACCAATCTAGAGTATGTAGGAAAGACTTGTTACAAGTGATGGGGGGGGGGGGGGGGGAATTAATATAATAGTAGCGTACTCCTCCATTTATTGGCCCACGAGCCAGGATTTAAGGTACCTCTATCAATAATGGGAAAACTAATAAATACAGATAACAAAGATTAAGCTTGAACAGCAAGACCATTAGTGCTCTGCAGCATTATAAGAGAGGGGAGCACGCTCTTAAAACCAGAGATATAATGTGGTGCTCAGGAATATTCGCAGGAATGGATAGCTGAGTGGCTACTATATACACACGCTTATCGTTCCCACTAAGTCAAAAGGCATATATAGCCTATTTGCAGTAGCACATATCTGCTATAAAGATACCCATTATATGCTATGCTGGGGTTTATATAAGGGGGAAATAGGCACACATTTAACAAATAGCATACAGATATTATCCTGCACAATATGGAAACCTTAGATATTCATTCACATTTTATAAAGGGAGCTATATGTACATGTCCACTCTTCGACATGTATACTTATGTAGTCTGGTTCTCAGAGACACGCAAGTTAAGCATGAAAAAGAATAGGTGCAGTAAAACTGGTACAGTCTGCGGGAGTCCAACAGCATATATTGTAACATGGTGGGCCTCATCTTCAAACTATACAGTTATCATTAAAGTGCCACAGTCATAGACTCCAGAGGGCATATCTTTTCTAACTAAAACAATGACAGTATTTAAGTAACAATCTCCTTACAAAATACATATGGCTGGGAGTGCCAAAAGTCTCTCTGGGTTAGTGACTACTAGTAGCTTTTAGTGAGTAAGGACTCCTTAGGGGTGTAGGGAGTTATGTGTATCTGTGTATGTACTACAGGCATAGCAGGTGATTTTGTCTCTATAAAGGTGCCCCTAACAGTAAGTTACCCGACCGTTTAGGGGTAGGTAAGTTGTATAGTGAGCCCCAGGGAGCTGAAATCTAATCACATCAGTAGCGCATTTACAAAATCTCTACCTCCCCATATTCCGGAGTGGTGAAAAGTACACACATATATATATATTGATATTCCATCATATATAAATCTCTGGCAGGCTTATTCAGCTAAGTGCAGGAACTAAAGTAAGAATGCTACAAGTGTGGGGTCTGGGTAGTTTCAGAACATATGTTCTCATGAGAGCAGGATTACCCCACGTGTTGTATCTAGTATTATAGTATATAGTACAAACGACTCACAAATTTATTCATATGAGAGGCCCTGCTAAGCAATGCTCATTCTATAGAGGTGCTGGAAAAAACTTGTTGCATATAATGGGTCATTTTCAACATCTTAATATAGAATAAATAACTGACAAGTTTGTATTGTTATGGAAAAGCTTTAGACACCAACATATTTACTAAAAAGTGTTGCCTTATCCTATTATCTAGGGCAGGGGTTGCAATACTAAATCAGCCCAGGGGCTTCATAATAAACACTAGATAGTATTCAATGTCCCTTCTCTAATAAGTTGTGGGATTAAAGTCACCAAACATCACCAGTAACAGAGTCTCAATGTCCAGTAGACTTAGATCCATATCCAGTGGCAATCTTCAACCCTCTCCTTTCCTTACACAGCCCACACAAGCGTCTGCAAGCACTGTTAGTCTCCTGTGGAGGGGCCTATGCGAGATCCAAAATGGCCGACCTGCGCTGTATCCCATCCTGTGATGGGGCTTCACAGACTCCACAGTGTAAGCTACAAAACCAGGGGGCCCATCAGACACCGGGCAGGCAATTCTGACCTTACTAGGTAGTGCACTCCTGAGGGACTCTGCCGCGGGCTTGCTCAGCCGTCTCTTCTCGCTAAGAGAGCCAGTCTCAGCTTCTGCTCTCCACACCGGAGGGGCGGCCGTATCCCCCCTCGCAGCAGCCAGGGCCAAGGGGTATGGTTCCTCATTACCGGTTTGCATGGGGTGAGTATATCTGATCTCACCGGGCGTCGACTTCTGGCCAGCAAAGCGTGGCGTACTCTCTCGTGTTTCAGCAGAGCCCATCTCTCTTACTGTTGTATCCTCAGCAGGATGATCCCGGACACTAACAGCCTGCAGTTTTAATATAAGGTGATCAAATCTGGCCAGCATCACAGACTCACGCTCCGCAAGCATAGCTTGTACTGCTCTGTATAAATCCGCCATCCTAAAGGCTGTAGGGCTCTGAGCAGCGCAGATGGTAGGGCAGTGCGATGCCGCGAAGCGGTCAGATACTGTCAGGCATATCCTGTTAATGGCTCTTAAACCTCCGTTCAGTGACAATTCGAGGGTGTGGGAAAATTAGTTGAGCTATGTACCACAATTAGTTGCTTAATTTGCCCATTTATTACTCCTTTTTATAAGGTTAAAGTCTGGAGCTCTGTTATTGTGCTTCTGCTCTGCATGGCGGTTAGCCGTTTAATATCCATTTAATCAGAGTAAAAACAAAATAGAACAGAAAAGTGCCCGTTTTGTTTCAGTTTCCATGTTTTACAAATGCAAGTGCTCTGCACATCTGGTATTTTCCAATAAGATCTCTGCACCAGCAGCAATAACTTATTTAAAGTGAAAGTAAATCCTAGCGTTTTACAAACGCTAGGATTTACTATTGAAACAAATAAAGGGGACTTTCATTCATGAAGTATAAAATACTTCATGTAGAAAGCTACTTTATTTGATTCAATCGATAGCTCCTACAGCAGCCCACGGCTAAAAAAAAATTTTTGGCTAAGAGGTGACGTTTTCACCTCTTAGCCAATAGCCGTGCGGTAAATCCGGCTTGGCGCCCATGGGAGCCGGATTTACCACACGGCTATTGGCTAAGAGGTGAAAACGTCACCTCTTAGCCAAAACATGTTTTAGCCATGCGCTGCTGTAGGAGCTAAGAGCGGCAATCAGTTGAATCAAATAAAGGAGCTTTCTACATGAAGTATCTAATACTTCATGAATGAAAGTGCCCTTTATTTGTTTCAATAGTAAATCCTAACGTTTGTAAAACGCTAGGATTTACTTTCACTTTAAATATGCATTAGTAGGCACCTTCCTAGCACAGTGCTTGTGATTCCACAGACAGAACAACTAAACAGCACTCCTGAGTGCCATACTAGACAGTAAACATTTCTTACTTTTGTGCTTATTCCCTAGAGAGGCCACAAAAGCACAAAAAGCGAGATCTGTAACCAAGGCTTCCAAAATGCTGCAAATTAACTAAACAAGCTATTGATCTGCAGAATTTGCTGGTTACAGAATGTTGTTGTTTTTTGGACTCTCTAGGGACCATAAGAAAAAAAACAACATTTCTTTTGTGTGAAAATGAAAGTCTCTTTCTAAATGTTATTATTATCGGTTATTTGTAGAGCGCCAACAATAAATGTTTAACCCTTTCTTGGAAATGGCATTGTTGGCAGCTACAAGAGTACATTGCTCCCTATGAGCCTGTTCAGGAGCTAGAATGCATTGTTGAGTGGGACTTTAGCTATATGTTTAAAGGGACACTGAACCCAAATTTTTTTTCTTTTGTGATTCAGATAGAGCATGAAATTTTAAACAACTTTCTAATTTACACCTATAATAAAATTTTCTTTATTCTCTTGGTATTTTTATTTGAAATGCAAGAATGTAAGTTTAGATGCCGGCCCATTTTTGGTGAACAACCTGGGTTGTCCTTGCTGATTAGTGGATAAATTCATCCACCAATAAAAAAGCGCTGTCCTGAGGTCTCAACCAAAAAAAAGCTTAGATGCCTTTTTAAAAAAATAAAGATAGCAAGAGAACGAAGAAAAATTGATAATAGGAGTAAATTAGAAAGTTGCTTAAAATTGCATGCTCTATCTGAATCACGAAAGAAAAAAAAATTTGGGTTCAGTGTCCGTTTAATGAGACATGAAAGCCAATTTTTTTCCTTTCACGATTCAGACAGAACATACAATTTTAAATAAACTTTCCATATTGCCTCTATTAAATTATCTTTATTCTATTGGTCTCGTTTGTTGAAGGAGCAGCAATGCACTACTGGGAGCTAGCTGAACATATCTGGTAAACTAATGTTAAGAGGCATATGCAGCCATCAAATCAGCAGCTAACTCCCAGTAGTGAATTGCAACTCCTGAGCCTATCTAGGTATGCTTTTCAGCAAAAGGTTCCAAGAGCAGAAAGCAAAATTAGATAACAAAGCAAGTTGAAAAGTTGTTTAGAATTGGATGTTACACCTGAATCATGATTGAATAATAAAAGAGACAGTAAAAACCTTGATATTTTTATAGAAAATGTTTAGTAATGTATAATGAAAAAACAACTTTGCAACATATTCTATAACTTATTTTGCCCCCTTTTCATGCAATTTAGCTATAAAAAAATTAGGATTTTGAAATTCTCAGAACTTAAATTGCACCCTGTTGACTTATCAAGGCTAACAATGCTACATATATGTACCTAATGGGCTTTAACAGATAACAACTGCAAAACATTGTACTTTATACCAACATGACCATGGCTAGATGTCTTGTCCACAGACTAAAGCCCAGATTGGCTCCTCCAAATAAGGCAGTAAAGGTTTGCCATTAATTGTAGTAAATTGCAGTAAAAATTATGTTAATTTGTTTTAAAAATATTTAGACTTTGCTGGCACATTCATTTTAAACCCTTTCATGGAGGTAAACAAAATTAGAGCATTTAATTTAGTCATGTAAATGTCTCTTTAAAGTTATCCTGTAATTAACAACAATGCCTCTCCCCACAGACAGCATAAAACCACAGGCTAAGAGTGCTCACATTCAGACTCTCTGCCTAACTTTCCATTTGGCCTTCCTTGGTGTTGAAAGACAGATGGCCAGGGATAGAAACTGATCTCATATATGAAACTAACCATGATTCTGAGTTATAGATAGAAGTGTCTCCAGAAATATCCGACTCACTGAACCACAGGCACTTGCTACGTTTTCAACATACAGGGAGTGCAGAATTATTAGGCAAGTTGTATTTTTGAGGATTAATTTTATTATTGAACAACAACCATGTTCTCAATGAACCCAAAAAACTCATTAATATCAAAGCTGAATAGTTTTGGAAGTAGTTTTTAGTTTGTTTTTAGTTATAGCTATTTTAGGGGGATATCTGTGTGTGCAGGTGACTATTACTGTGCATAATTATTAGGCAACTTAACAAAAAACAAATATATACCCATTTCAATTATTTATTTTTACCAGTGAAACCAATATAACATCTCAACATTCACAAATATACATTTCTGACATTCAAAAACAAAACAAAAACAAATCAGTGACCAATATAGCCACCTTTCTTTGCAAGGACACTCAAAAGCCTGCCATCCATGGATTCTGTCAGTGTTTTGATCTGTTCACCATCAACATTGCGTGCAGCAGCAACCACAGCCTCCCAGACACTGTTCAGAGAGGTGTACTGTTTTCCCTCCTTGTAAATCTCACATTTGATGATGGACCACAGGTTCTCAATGGGGTTCAGATCAGGTGAACAAGGAGGCCATGTCATTAGATTTTCTTCTTTTATACCCTTTCTTGCCAGCCACGCTGTGGAGTACTTGGACGCGTGTGATGGAGCATTGTCCTGCATGAAAATCATGTTTTTCTTGAAGGATGCAGACTTCTTCCTGTACCACTGCTTGAAGAAGGTGTCTTCCAGAAACTGGCAGTAGGACTGGGAATTGAGCTTGACTCCATCCTCACCCCGAAAAGGCCCCACAAGCTCATCTTTGATGATACCAGCCCAAACCAGTACTCCACCTCCACCTTGCTGGCGTCTGAGTCGGACTGGAGCTCTCTGCCCTTTACCAATCCAGCCACGTGCCCATCCATCTGGCCCATCAAGACTCACTCTCATTTCATCAGTCCATAAAACCTTAGAAAAATCAGTCTTGAGATATTTCTTGGCCCAGTCTTGACGTTTCAGCTTGTGTGTCTTGTTCAGTGGTGGTCGTCTTTCAGCCTTTCTTACCTTGGCCATGTCTCTGAGTATTGCACACCTTGTGCTTTTGGGCACTCCAGTGATGTTGCAGCTCTGAAATATGGCCAAACTGGTGGCAAGTGGCATCTTGGCAGCTGCACGCTTGACTTTTCTCAGTTCATGGGCAGTTATTTTGCGCCTTGGTTTTTCCACACTCTTCTTGCGACCCTGTTGACTATTTTGAATGAAACGCTTGATTGTTCGATGATCACGCTTCAGAAGCTTTGCAATTTTAAGAGTGCTGCATCCCTCTGCAAGATATCTCACTATTTTTGACTTTTCTGAGCCTGTCAAGTCCTTCTTTTGACCCATTTTGCCAAAGGAAAGGAAGTTGCCTAATAATTATGCACACCTGATATAGGGTGTTGATGTCATTAGACCACACCCCTTCTCATTACAGAGATGCACATCACCTAATATGCTTAATTGGTAGTAGGCTTTCGAGCCTATACAGCTTGGAGTAAGACAACATGCATAAAGAGGATGATGTGGTCAAAATACTCATTTGCCTAATAATTCTGCACTCCCTGTAGATAGTTTTTATGAAGCCAATATAAATAATTTTAGGAGAGGATGGCGGCAATACTGAATCTTAAAGTACTTAAAAAGGGACATTATACACTAGATTTTTCTTTGCATAAATGTTTTATAGATGATCCATTTATATAGCCCATCTGGGTGTGTTTTTGTAAAAAAAATGTATAGTTTTGCTTATTTTTAAATAACATTGTGCTGATTTTCAGACTCCTAACCAAGCCCCAAAGTTTTAGATGCATACTGATGTATACAGACTTCAGACTGCTTCTGTTTGTATAATGGGTCTTTTCATATGCAGGGGAGGGGGGTCTACTATCAGCCCCTTTCAGTGGGTGTCCCAAGCTTATCTCATTAACAGTGTTAAATTGGGAGCTTCAAAGTAAGTTTTTAAAAGGTTTTATACTGGATTTTTCTATCAGTATCTGTGCATAATATTCTTTATAGTAGTGTCTATTACATGCAGTTAAATGAAAATTGGTGTATACTGCCCCTTTAAAGGAACAGTAAACACCTTGAATTAAACATATTACTGCAGTCTTCCAATGGATTAACATATCATCAGTGTCTGAACATCATAAGAACAGTTTAACACCTTGTTTGCTGCAATTGTTTTTTAAATGGACAAATGCCATAAAACACGTATCTTATATGGAGTCAACCTTGGCTTGATTCTGAAAATGAGTGGGCTTGCAACTGTCATTGTGTTATCAAATTCTCCATTGTTTGGTGTAAGCAGAAAATATAAGACAAACTGTGGCAGGGATAGGCTTGTGAAAGTTGTCAGTTTTCAGGGCTGGAAATTTCACAATTAAAGCAAAAGGGGGCAAACTAAATAATGAGAAAACAAAAAAGCATGTATTACAATACCAAATGGTTTATTGTCCCTTTAATTTGCATTCTACTGTCTGACTATTGAAGGGTTAAATGTGGGGCTATTTAAAAAAAGCACAGAGGTGATCATTGGAGTGCAAAACGGACCACACTACTCACACAGCTGTAACTAGAGAGATGTTATTTTGAGAAGGTAGATGCAGGAAATATCTTTCTCTTTTGAAAGGCACAAATAAGCATCTCAGCAACGAGCTCAAACTTCCCCCGGAGACTAAGGTGCTATGTCTGCAAAGAAAATGGCTCTTGCGATGCCAGTGCCTCTAACAGCGTAGACACTTTGAGTTGAATGAGTCAGGAAATATCCACTTATTGAAATTATTGACATTTGATATAATTGCATTACCCAGGGGTTGACAAATATGTTTAAAATTTAGTAGCCAGTAAGAATATTTAGGAAACAGCTAGTGGTATTTGTATATAGATATATGGAGAATAACCCAAAAAGTTAGGAGCCAGTGGCTCCCTGGCTCCTGGGTCTGCCGGGCCCTGACATAACCCACAATGTCAATCAAGTAATCCGACAGCCCGCTTTCACCTGCTACCTGCCTCAACCAGTGGCAGACCTACTCAACATTGGGCCCTGGTGCAAACAATTTTTTGGACCCCAAAGGCAACTCAATAGTAAGCAACAGTAATAAAATACATGCTGCTCTGTATAATGATTTTCAGGAGATAGATACCACAGAAGACTGACCTCTGGTGGATGTGTGGTGATCTGTAGAGGGCAATACAAAGCACAAGAGGGTGCCTATATGGCCTAGTATTGCTAATGCAAAAGGGTGATAAAATAATGAAATGCACTCACATTTGATGGAGCACCTCTCTTGGTGCTACAGGGGCAAACTGGGATCAATATGGTCACCCAGTAGACTCGATCACCGGCATTCAGGAACTCTCAGTTGTCCAA
This sequence comes from Bombina bombina, assembly GCF_027579735.1. Taxonomy (NCBI): domain Eukaryota; kingdom Metazoa; phylum Chordata; class Amphibia; order Anura; family Bombinatoridae; genus Bombina; species Bombina bombina. The sequence goes on along the minus strand of NC_069505.1, from coordinate 127,527,236 downwards.
AAATGGATTTGGGGTGTAAAAGGTAGAGAACAAGCAGCCAGCAAGTGATAAGTAATAAAACTTACTTTATTTAAAAGGTTAAATGATAGCAACGCGTTTCTCAGCCTACAGTGGCTGTTTCATCAGGCTTGGTAAAAAGAATATAAAAAATAATACAAACACTTGCTATATATGCCATGCAAACAATCCAATTAGATAATTAGTATGATGAACTACACCTGAAGTGGGAGTTACCAGGTAAATGTGCTGAATGAGTCATAGCCTATCACAAGAGGACTAATAATTACTAACAAAACAATTAAATAAATATATTGACATAGAGGTATAATAAACATAATATCAAAAACATAATATCAAAATACAAATTCATCAATATTATGCCACACAGAAGAACTTTTTGAAAGTATATCAGTCTGATCCTGCATAACGAGGTCAGTCCAGCCATAAAATACCAGACAATCCTCCTCTGAAAAAAGGAACACGGCAACCCCAGATGATTGGGATTCATCAGTAAGGTGCAGCCATATTGTTAGGTCCTTCGGATAGTTATCTATCAAACCAATCCAGGCCAGTAATTTTGTTATCCCAGTGTCAAGTGGAGTGAATATATCTTTGGGACAATATCGATAGGACCCAAGAGGAAGATGACTGAGTACCAGGAAAATAACTAAGTACTAGAAAATGACCAGATTGGTCAAGGCAAAGTCGACAAGCCAGGGGGTCAGACCAGACAGGGAACTGGAAAACAGAATCAAAGTCAAAAAGCTTAGCTCAGCAGATCCAAGGTCAAAACCAATCGAGCAACAAACAAAGTGAAATCAGCAGCCAGAAGAAGGGTCAAGGGAGATCTGAGTCACAAGCCAGAATTTGCAATCCAAAAAAAAAAAGTAATAAGGCACATCCACAAGATAGACTTAATACTAGGGCAATGAGACAGAGAACCCAGAAGGAATTTAAAGGGAAAAAGAGCACCAAAGATGACTGGAGAAGGATGCGTCAAAGATGACAACGCACGAAAACACGACACAAAGTGTCAGAGATGACGCAGTTGCGTCATGGCAACTGCGTCAAGCAACTAGGCGTCATAACACATATTCATCAAAGCACATATGGCAAGGAGTTCACGTCTGGTTTCCCCCATCACCCTTAGGGAGACTTCCCCAGGGTCATATATGAAATACCTACAGAAAGAGAAACGCTTTATCACGGCATCTGCTGCACTAATGGTAGTTCCATTCATAGCCTAAACCATCCCTCAATCAAATGTAACCAGTACACTCTCTTAAATGTTACAGAACTGTCAACAGCCAAGTGCCCCAGCCACTCCTCTGTACCAGTGTCAATAGTCTCATCCATTCCTGTGCCACCTGACGTGAGCCCCAGTCACTCCTCTGTCACCGGTCATATACCTTAAGCAGTCCATCTATCCCTGTCAGCTGCCAACTTCTCCAGCCATCCCTTTCTTACCATTCATGTTCATCAATATCCCTCTGTCATTATTCATTACCAGCTAGCTGCCTCAACCGTCCCTTTATCACCATTCATGCTGCTCGACATCCCTATGTTACAATCCACTTGCTAACTGCTCCAACCACCCCTCAGTCAACTACCATGTGTTAAGGACACTATTCATCCAAAGAAAAAACACACAGATCCAGGCAGCTTCCGATCCTCTTCTCCCCAATAGCGGATGTGAACCCGCTACCTCAAAATGATCCAAGCACCTCCTACTACCACGGAGTGCCATAGCAGTGGTGAAATCAAGCCACTTAGTATAGAAATACGTAGAAGAAAAGAGCAGGCACTGCTGGGGGGTAGTTAGCATAAAAAAATTGTAAAATTTTATTGAAACAAAAACAATAAAAAACAGCTAAAGCTGAGCGCTCTTGTAAAGCCAAATAATAGCAGACAGACAACAGGCACGGAGTCTATGAATAAGCGCCACTAGGGGGCGCGAAACGCATCAGCCTCCGTGCCTGTTGTCTGTCTGCTATTATTTGTCTTTACAAGAGCGCTCAGCTTTAGCTGTTTTTTATTGTTTTTGTTTCAATAAAATTTACAATTTTTTAATGCTAACTACCGCCCAGCAGTGCCTGCTCTTTTCCTCTACGTATTTCGACACTATTCGTCCCCCTGTCACATAACAGAGGGATGATTGGAGCAGTATAAGTTCTGCACAGGACTTACTGCGGATTCCGAACGGAAAAGCAGCAATAGTTGTGTGACTCAACTGTGTAACAGCGATTTCCGATTGAGACCTTCAGGTCCCTAGTGGTACTTCTACTTTGTGTTTGACTCCTTTGCTGGGGTTAAACACAGCAGTGCAGGGTTGAGAGTCTTAAAATTACATTATCTATTGAATTAGACCGAGCATGTGATTTTTCGATTATTATGGCCCTTTAAATTCCACTCTTTCCTATTTATGATGGAAGATAATTTAGAACAATGTCCTTTCACAACCAATGATCCCCAACCATTCCTGACAAACATATGCCTCACTTTCTGCGATGAGATCTTTTAGTGAAACATTTTCTGCAGGTCATTTTGAAATAAAAATCAATTTAAATTAGGCAGTTACACTAAAGCACCAGTTCAGTTGCATTGCAAATTAGCTGCAGACAAAATAAAACGTTTTGTTAGTTTTGTAAAATGTGTCTTGAATATTTTATTTTCCTTTTCTCTTGGTTTAACATCACAAGGTAGAAATGTAGTAATAAAAAAAAAGGTGCACTGCTTACAAGAACATCTTACAGTCAGAAGTCACAGCTTTGCAAAAAGGGAAAGGCTAGGGGGCAGGGTTGAAAGATTCCTGAGAGCCAGTCACCAATCAGTGAGCTGACGTTTTGCAGCGCTGCTCAATTATTATTCTCTTCAAACAGCACTTTACTCTGGATGCACTGTGTTAAGGAAAAACTACACAGTGCAGCGAGAGCAAAGCTCTGATTGAAGAGAACTGTCTAATGTGGAGCAGTGCTGTAAAGTGTAAGTGCTGCATTTTCTGTGATGACATCTCAGATCACAGCATGTTTTGCCTTGGGGATGTATATTACAATAACTATGTGACAAATAATGTCAAATGCAATCTCTCTCCATAGGTTAGCCCACTGTACCCAAGTGACCACCCAACAACTGTCCCCTAACCCCTCGGGCAGACCCAAGCTGTCCTCCCCAGCCCTTTGTCCAGTCCCCAACCCATCTCGCATAACCCCTCGCCCAGTCCCCAGCCCACCTCCTCCAACACCTCGCCCAACCCCTCACCCAGCCCACCTAACCCCTTGCATAACCCCCAATACAGTAACTATATCACAAATAATGTCAAATGCAATCTCTCTCCATAGGTTAACCCACTGTACCCAAGTGACCTCCCAACAACTGTCCCCTAACCCCTCGGGCAGAACCAGTCCCCAGCCCACCTTGCATAACGAATCGCCCAACCCCTTGCCCAGTCCATCTTGCCTAACCCCACACCCAGTACCCAGCCCACCTCCCCTAACCCCTCGCTCAATCCCCAGCCTTCCTCACCTAACCCCTCGCTCAATCCCCAGCCCACCTCGCCTAACCCCTCACCCAGTGCCCAGCTCATAACGAATCGCCCAACCCCTTGCCCAGTCCATCTTGCCTAACCCCACACCCAGTACCCAGCCCACCTCCCCTAACCCCTCGCTCAATCCCCAGCCCACCTCACCTAACCCCTCGCTCAATCCCCAGTCCACCTCGCCTAACCCCTCACCCAGTGTCCAGCTCACCTAAACCCTCGCCTAACTCCTAGTCCCCAGCCCATCATGTCTAACCCCACTCTCTATTCATAGTTTATGCCAAAGTATCCATGTGACCTCCCAACAAATCAACCCTAACCCCCCCTCAGGCAAACACAAGACGACCTCCCCTAGCCGTCTTCCCCAAACCCCCCGTGGCAGTGCCCAGCTGGCTTTCCTTAACCCCTCGCCACAGTGCCCAAACTACTTCCTCCAGCTCCTCCAGTGCAGCGGACAGCCCACCTTCCCTGAGCCCCCCCCCCCGCGCAGCGGACAGCCCACCTTCCCTGAGCCCCCCCCCGCGCAGCGGACAGCCCACCTTCCCTGAGCCCCCCCCCCCGCGCAGCGGACAGCCCACCTTCCCTGAGCCCCCCCCCCCGCGCAGCGGACCGCCCACCTTCCCTGAGCCCCCCCCCCCGCAGCGGACAGCCCACCTTCCCTGAGCCCCCCCCCCGCGCAGCGGACAGCCCACCTTCCCTGAGCCCCCCCCCCGCGCAGCGGACAGCCCACCTTCCCTGAGCCCCCCCCCCGCGCAGCGGGACAGCCCACCTTCCCTGAGGCCCCCCCCCGCGCCGCGGACAGCCCACCTTCCCTGTGCCCCCCCCCCCGCGCAGCGGACAGCCCACCTTCCCTGAACCCCCCCCCCCCCCCCCCGCAGCGGACAGCCCACCTTCCCTGAGCCCCCCCCCGCGCAGCGGACAGCCCACCTTCCCTGAGCCCCCCCCCATGCCACAGTGCCCAAACTACTTCCTCCAGCTCCTCCAGTGCAGCGGACAGCCCACCTTCCCTGAGCCCCCCCCCCGCGCAGCGAACAGCCCACCTTCCCTGAGCCCCCCCTCGCCACAGTGCCCAAACTACTTCCTCCAGTGCAGCGGACAGCCCACCTTCCCTGAGCCCCCCCCCCCCCCCCCCGCGCCGCGGACAGCCCACCTTCCCTGAGCCCCCCCCCCCCGCGCAGCGGACAGCCCACCTTCCCTGAGCCCCCCCCCCGCGCAGCGGACAGCCCACCTTCCCTGTGCCCCCCCCCCGCGCAGCGGACAGCCCACCTTCCCTGAGCCCCCCCCCGCGCAGCGGACAGCCCACCTTCCCTGAGCCCCCCCCCCCCGCGCAGCGGACAGCCCACCTTCCCTGAGCCCCCCCCCCCGCGCAGCGGACAGCCCACCTTCCCTGAGCCCCCCGCGCAGCGAACAGCCCACCTTCCCTGAGCCCCCCCCCACGCCACAGTGCCCAAACTACTTCCTCCAGCTCCTCCAGTGCAGCGGACAGCCCACCTTCCCTGAGCCCCCCCCCCCTCGCCACAGTGCCCAAACTACTTCCTCCAGCTCCTCCAGTGCAGCGGACAGCTCACCTTCCCTGAGCCCCTGCGCAGCGGACAGCCCACCTTCCCTGAGCCGCCCCCCCCCCCCCCCCCGCGCAGCGGACAGCCCACCTTCCCTGAGCCCCCCCGCGCAGCGGACAGCCCACCTTCCCTGAGCCCACCCCCCCAGGCAGCGGACAGCCCACCTTCCCTGAGCGCCCCCCCCCCGCGCAGCGGACAGCCCACCTTCCCTGTGCGCCCCCCCCCCCCGCGCAGCGGACAGCCCACCTTCCCTGAGCGCCCCCCCCCCCCCGCGCAGCGGACAGCCCACCTTCCCTGAGCACCCCCCCCCGCGCAGCGGACAGCCCACCTTCCCTGAGCACCCCCCCCCCGCGCAGCAAACAGCCCACCTTCCCTGAGACCCCCCCTGTGCAGCCAACAGCAAACCTTCCCTGAGCCCCCCCGCGCAGCCAACAGCCCACCTTCCCTGAGCCCCCCCGCGCAGCCAACAGCCCAATTTCCCTGAGGACCCCCATGCAGCCAACAGCCCACCTCCACTGAGCCCTCAACTGACCTCCATGGCACTAACCCTAAACACCTGCAATGAATGCCATCCCGTAACCCCCATACACTACTCCCTTCTGAACACACATTAATCCTCACATTGCCCCCGACTGATTTTCCCCAGCTTTTAGCATTTATCTAAGCAGTGTGACTTCCTCGTTATCCTCGAAGGGAAGTATCCTTAATTGACTTGCTTATACCCTCATAGTATTTCCAACAATATAGGCAGCCACAGTCACCAATTGCTCGCCCCTGCAGCCTGCCTCCGTATACCTTAGATGCCTGACTACTTGTGACTCGCCTTATTAAATAACCACATACGATGCCAGTCACCCAGCAGTAAATTCTCACCTCTATTTGTTGAATGAGCAAGTCCCCCAGTCTTCCATTGTTGCTCCAGTTTCTCCCAGTTTAGTTCCAGTATCTCCCAATCACAGTTCTTAACCCACACACATCGATATTCTCTACAATCGACTACAATTCCCTCTGTCACGCTAACAGCCGGAGACTAACTCGCATTACTATTGGGCAATCCTCAAGTCAATCAGAAAAATGAGGATTCCTGGTTGATTACCACTACATTATTTTACACAGGGGAGAATTTATTAACCCTTCTCCGGCAGACAGCGGGTCGGTGATTTGTTTTTCATTAACCCATTGAGTTGCCACGCAAATCCTAAACCATTTAATGCCAAAAGTCTAGAAAAGAAAATTAATATAAAACAATATTATGATTTATAGAAACAACTAAACATTATGATGCATAGACTCAATTATTGAAATGTGTTTTAAAATATTATCAGTGCGGGAAAAAAAACACATTTATGTCATGCACATTTAATTTTGTTACTTTTTTTAATCCCTATCTTACTTTTGCATCATATGCAGATATGCAGCATTATAAATAGCATTTCTAGCAAATAATTACAATCAGACAACAAAACTAGAGAGGATACGTTTTATTTTTAGACTAACCTGCTGGGAGCATTAGTGAGATTATGAATCAGTGGTTGTAGGCTTCATATGTAGTATTGGGTGGGGGATAAACCTACTACACAGCTGACAGATCATTTTCTCCTCTATGACCAACTGTTCCCTGCCCACAAATCACTATGGGAATTGTAACCAGATCTATCTCTAATTAGAGGGGTACAAAATGGCTGTTTTTTACATTTAAAACAATTTATGACTTTGTAAATTAGGTTGGCACTTTTGTTTGGGGGAAAAACCCAGCCCCAGTATAAATCATATGAAGTGGCATCACTGGCAAGCTGGAGATCATGTGATGATAAATTACTCTTTTATTTGTTTAAAAAAAAGGTAAACAGTTCTAATCTACTTGCCTTTATATCAAAAAATACAATTCAGGAGATCCAGGATGCTCTTACTTTGCTGCATCTGGGAAAGAGTTAAACTACAGCCCCTCCTCTTTATGGGCAGAACCTAAAACCAGGAAGAGGGAAGGAGCAACAGGATGGCAGCTCAATGCTGGGACAAGCTGCTGGATCTGAGCAGGAGGTACAAAGAGTATGTGGTCGCTAATCCCACAGGGGCAACTCAGCTGGAGGGGGCAGTGCGCATGCTTTCCTACCTCATTGCAGGTAATAGTGTGGGATTATTTGCATTGTCAGATAAACATGTGATGTGTGTGTATATATATATATATATATATATATATATATATATATAGTGATACATTCTGCAGTACAGCTACAGAGAAACAGGTATAGGTGTCTATAGTAGTGTATGTATGTATGCATGTGTATATGTGTAGATATATATATATATAGTGCGTGTGCCTTTATAATTCACATTTTTTATTTTCGTTTTAGAAGAGACTGACCCTTGATCTACCTCTGCTGCAATGCATAGTGGGCTTTGTGGCAGGACAAGGGTTAAAGTGCAGCTATACCTTTGAGCCAGTGAAATGCCTGGTGTATGTGCACACGTAATTCTAGTCCTTTCACGCAATGGGAAATTATAATAATCATTATTCTAAATAGATTCTACTTACTGGGATAATTACTTTATCTTCACCCCTGATTGCATAATAAACAACAAAAAAGATTTCACAGAACACTTAGGAAATCCATGTTGCTCTATTTTTCTGTATTCATGCTTTATAGATGTGTGTGTTGTCAATGTGCACATGGGCATCCTGTGGGTGGGTATGTATGTGTGTGTGTTGCACAATACTCTACAGGTGCATATGTAGAGTAACCTATCTGTGTTGCAGTATGCTTTGTAGATGTGAGTTGTCAGTGTGCACGTGGGTATGTATGTGTGTGTGTTGCACAATACTCTACAGGTGCATATGTAGAGTAACCTATCTGTGTTGCAGTATGCTTTGTAGATGTGTGTTGTCAGTGAGCACGTGGGCATCCTGTGGGTGTGGTCTGTGTGTTGCACAATACTCTGCAGGTGCATATGTAGAGTATCCTATCTGTGTTGCAGTATGCTTTGTAGATGTGAGTTGTCAGTGTGCACGTGGGCATCCTGTGGGTGGGTGGGTATGTATGTATGTATGTATGTGTGTGTGTTGCACAATACTCTGCAGGTGCATATGTAGAGTAGTAGAGTATCCTATCTGTGTGGCAGTATGCTTTGTAGATGTGCGTTTTCAGTGGGCATCCTGTGGGTGGGTATGTATGTGTGTGTGTTGCACAATACTCTGCAGGTGCATATGTAGAGTAACCTATCTGTGTTGCAGTATGCTTTGTAGATGTGTGCATGGTGCTGTAGGTGTTGTTAGTGTGCACGTGGGCATCCTGTGTGTGTGTGGACGGTGTGCTGTACAATACTCTGCAAGTGCATATGTAGAGTATCCTATCTGTGTGGCAGTATGCTTTGTAGATGTGTGCATGGTGCTGTGTGTGTTTTGCACAACGCTCTGTAGGTGCATATGCGGAGTATCCTATCCGTGTGTTGCACACTGCACTGTGTGTGTGTGTGTAAGGCATGCAAGTGTTTGCCTGTGTACGTGGGTCATTGTTTGGGGTGAGATGGTTTGCCAGGGTGTATGTGTTTTTATTGTGATATGTTTTGCTGGTCTATATGTGGGGGAATTGCTGTTCATTTGTATTTTGCTACCCTAAAAGGTGAAACCCCCTGCAGCATCATTTTATATAGCATAAAATAATAGCCACTAGGCTGTAGAATGGCATATAACAGGATTTTAAGGGATATGTGATTGTGTGTGTGTGTGTTTTATCTTCTATTATTTTTTAAAATAAGACTGCATTATATATATAGCTCATCCAAATATGAACAACAGAAGCGCTCAGAGCCCAATGTATAAAAATGAAAAAGTTTATTGGGACAATTAAAACCAAAAAACGTCCTATCTAGGAAAAATTGTAATCCAGGTTGTGTTTTTTTTTGGTTTTAATTGTCCCAATAAACTTTTTTTCATTTTTATACATTGGGCTCTGAGCGCTTCTGTTGTTCATATTTGGATGTTGTAATGCCTTTTAGCGTGTGGAACAGACACGCTGAACAACTAGCTGCCATAGCCTTTGACTAGGGATTTGAATATCCCACCCTCCACTCCTCTAGAACCGCCTTCAATCTAACTAACATCGGATCAAGGATTACACAGTGCGCTCCGTTGTGCAGGTTTTTTGGATGTGTATATATCTAATGTTCAGTGGAGACTTCAGAAGGTTATAATGAACTGGGGATCTATTTGGGAAGTTTGATATATTTAATACATCTGCAATTCTTTCTTTGAATGAGAACTGTATGTTTGTATGATGCATATTAATCTCTCTCTCTTTAACAGGGCGTTTGACTGATTCCCATGAGCTGTCAGAGCTGGGTATGTATAAAGAAAAAAGGTGTCAGGGATATTCCATGTAATAGATATAGGTTCAACTTGATGGGCTTCAGTCGTTTTTCAACCTCATCTACTATGTTACTATGTAGATAACGTTTGTTTAAAAAAAAACAAAAAAAACATAGAGGGTTTACTGTGCATTCAATATAAAGTGGTTAGTAATAATCTCAGTTATGAAATATTAATAATTCTCACATCATATCATTTGTTACGTAGTAGAGAATTTTAGAAGATGTAGATATTTTAGTTAAAAACACTGAACAATTAGAGTAACTAACTTTAAAAGTTTATTTTTGAACCAGAAAAAAATGTTCAGCTGCTGTCTATACGGCTAAATGTTTTAATTTAAAGTCTTGGATCAAGTGAGATCAATAATAGTTCAACATTATAAATTATGTGTTTACTTTTCAGGTTAGAGTGTATATATTTTTATTTTATTTATGTGAACAGTATGTATAAATGATGAAAGGGCCACTGAAGTCAAAATTGTAATTTGCTGGAACATATTATACTGCTCATTGCAAATTCAAAGTAAGTGCTATTGTATTTTATTGTGTATTTGTCAGTTATTAAATTCTATTGTATTATTGAGCACTGCAGTGAGACTAAAAAAGAAATGTTTTAAAGCATGTAAAGAGACAACTGCGTCGGTTTCCACTTGGGACCAGCAGTGCTTTGCGGTCCCTTGTGGTAAAACGCACAGTAGTGCAGGGTCCATAGTCTTAAAATTACATGTTCTGTCAAATTAGAGCACTGGTTTTAAAACCAGGCCTCTCTAACAGGTCACATTTTGAGGATATCTGAACTAGAGCTCAGGTGAAATAATCATCTGCTTAGTAACCATGGTTATTTTACCGGCTCTCATCCAAGGTAATCCATAAAACCTGGCCTGTTGGGGAGGCCCAAGCACAGGTTTGAAAACCAGTGAATTAGAGCATGTCATTTTTTTGACTTATGGCCCTTTTAAGCAGTAAATAAATGTTAAAGGGACATGAAACCCAAATATTTTATTTCATGATTCTGAAAGAGCATGCAATTTTAAACACCTTTCCTATTCACTTCTATTATTTAATTTGCTTCCTTCTCTTGTAATCCTTTGCTGAAAGGTTTATCTAGGTAAGCTCAGGAGCAGCAAGGAACCAAAGTTCTAGCTGCGGATTGGTGGCTGCATATATTTATACCGATTGTCATTGGCTCACCCATGTGTTCAGCTAGAAAACAGTAGTGCATTTCTGCTCCTTTAACAAATGATACCAAAAGAATGAAGCAAATTTGATAATAGAAGTAAACTGAAAAGTTGTTTAAAAATGGTATGGTCTACCTAAATCATGAGATAATTTTTTTGGGGGTTTCATGTCCCTTTAAATTGAATAGTGTATCCCAAGTTTTTTTTTTTTTTTTTTTTTTTTTAACTATATATTAGTTGCTTATATTGAAGGGAAAAAAATTAGTTTAGTGCCCATAAAGCAATGCGTCTGCTGAAGTTAAATAGGGGAAAGTATGAATGGGTCACTAGAATGTGCAACCAATAACTGTGTGGAAAAAGGGATGGTAAGGTCAGAAATGTTCTGTTCGTTATTATAAACTTTAAATATAATTATACGTTTCTCCAAATACCTTGCACTGCGCTTTATTTGCCATTCAGAAGCTATTGCAGTCCCAAAATATGTAAATTTCCAAACGCACTGTAAGGCTAATTTGCATTAGCCAATCACGGTTGGCAACCTGCATTCCCTCTTCCCTGCAGTTCCGGGTACAGGGATCGTGTCTAACGCATGTGCTCTGATGTGCCCAAAGTATACGCATGCGCATTTTATTTTCTCTAATAAAATCTCCTACGTAAGTGATCTAGGTGTCATGTCACCGCAGTCAAGATTAGCATAGCAATGACCGGAAACGGAGTTCTAAGATTGCGCATGCGTACAATTTGCAACAAGACCTGGCAAGGGGGCTGGAAAAAGTGACGTAAGAAGAAAAAAATTATTATACTTTTATTACCTGATCTAAACTTAGTTTTTAAAAAATAGTAAGTAGAATCACATATAGAAATAACATATTTGATCAATTGCTTAAAATTTTTTTAAAAAAAATTAAATTACTAATCTCAACTTCTGCCAGAACGGGGTCAAGATGAATGATGAAATTATATTGCAATGTTTTTTTTTTTTCTTGCTGCACATACTTCAACATTTTTATTATAATCTCAAAGTATTTTATTTCTCTTTAAAACTGCCATTTAGTAGCAACAGTTGCATTGCTTTGCAAATCTAGAGCAGTTGAGGGATACACCCCTTGGAAATCTTGTGTATATTTGCTCAGTTGCTTTTTCAATGGAAATTCTGATTTGAGATATAAATGAGCTGATTTACAGATGTATGCAGTTTCTGCATCGCAGCATACCTAAGTGTGCAATGCAGTCTCGCTGAGGGAGTGCAAAACTCACAGTAAACAGATAAAATGCAGGAATAACAGGCAATATAATTGTATTGTTTGTTTTCAATATGCTTTTATGGGATGTTTTATTTTTGTAGTTAAAGGGACAGTTTACCCCAAATATTTCTTTCATTTAATGTGTTACCAATTATAAATTTTACCTGCTGGAGTATAGTAAATAGTTTACAGAAATATCCTTTGCCTTTACATCAGCATTTGAAATGGCAGATTTTGCCGGTGGTATCCCTACCTACTGTATACTTAAAGTTTCTATACTTAAGTATAGGCTATAGAAAAGATGTGTAAACATGGCCAACAGAATACATTACAGTCCCAGTGGGAGGTAGGACAGATAAGCAATACAATTGTAATTTCAGTTGTTCTCTAAGTATTGGACTTTGGTATACAGACCAAGATAATATAAAGAAGCATGTGTGTACAGAAAGGGATAAAATAAGAAAATCTGATTTGCCTGCAAACTCATCTTATTTTAATGGGTTGTGGTTTCAAAGAACAAAACCGGCTATTTAATATACAAAAATAAACACTAAGAAGCAATTTCTCATACATTTTTTTTTTTTTTTTTTTTTACTCTGCAGCTGGTATAACAAGTCATTGTTTTTTTGTTTGTTTTTTTCCTTCACGTGTTTCCAATTTTACAATATACTGTCCCTTTAAGCTTATATAGTTATAGAAGAAATCACAATGAGATGTTCATATTTGATGGCTGAAAAGGTGTTGGTAAACTTGCAAGGTTTTTTATTTTCTCTTTCTTCTATTAGTATACTCGGCCTCCAACCTGCTGGTTTTACTCAATGATGGGATCCTAAGGAAGGAACTGCTTAAGGCTCCCCCTGTGGTAAGAACCTGCTCACGGCAAGCTTACTAGCAGCAAACACTTTAAAGCAGGGGTATCAAGCTCAATGTATCTGGGGGCCACTGGCCAAGTGTTCTTCTCCCATGGGGGCCACTTGAACAGAGTGAGTGCTCGTGAACTGGATATACTAGTAACTAGAAGTGACATTTATCTAAGTATTAGTGCATGGTAGGAGCTGTAGTCCACAATAGACATAGACCAGTCTATATTTATCTTGTGAATGCCAAGTGAAGTGATCATTCTGGAACTGAATAAAAAGTGACATTTATCAAAGCATTGCATAATGGGAGACTTTACTGAACAATGCATACTTGTCTTTATATTTCTTGCCTATATAGATCAACTTGCTATACCTCTTAGAACCCTAAAAAAATGCGAAATGTGATGGGACCACATTAATAATTTACCTAATAAACAAGGGAGGGCCAGATTAAACTATTTTGAGGGCTGCATATGGCCCTAAGGCTTGTACTTTGAGACCACTGCTTTAAATGGATGTAAAAGGACAATAATACAATGCTCTAATGCTTTAAAGCGATTTTATTATTGCACTATTACTTTTATAAGCCTACGTGTTTTATTCTCCACAAACTGGTTAAACACATAGTTTAAAGCCAGTTCTGGGTCAGCAATGCACTGCAAATCCTGATCTAAACATGACTAGAGATTGGCGGCTACATACTTCTGCTTTCCCTGACTGGTTTAGCATTAGTATTCAGCTCTGGACAAGCAGCATGTTACTCGTTGGGAGCTGACTTTAATTTTGCAGGTTTAAGAGTCCTGTGCCAACCATAGCATTATAATAAAATGCTTAAGAAACACGAGTCAGGGCATTAATGGCATCTAATAAAATGACCCTAGCATAGGGATTTTTGTGCCCTTGAATTACCCTCTGTGTTGTAGCAGTTATAACTTTCTCATTTGCTACCTGCAGCCACTTCTACTAAACTCACATCATGCTGGGACATGTAGTTCCCATGTGTGCAGTTACATCATACTGGGAATTGTAGTTCCCATGTGTGCATTTTTTTTTTTTGGTTCTGTTTAAACTATGGGTCCCTGTGCAAACTGCTGTATAAATTAGCAAAGTTCACAGTTGGAATGTAAACTTGAGAAAGAAAAATCTCTGTTTTGAAATCTAGTGGGGAGTAACAGGATCAGTTTATTATTACACACTGGTAAACATTAAAGGGTTATAGAACCCAATTTTATTCTTTCACGATTCAGATAGAACATGCAACTTTCTAATTTACTCCTATTGTCAAATGTTCTTTAAAATCTTGGTATCTTTATTTGACAAAGCAGGAATGTAAGCTTACAAGCCGGCCCATCTTTGGTTCAGAACCTGGGTAGTGCTTGCTGATTGGTGGCTAAATGTAACCACCAATCAGCAAGCGCTACTCAGGGTGCTGAACCAAAAATGTGCCTGCTTGTAAGCTTGCATTACTGCTTTGTCAATTAAAGATACCAAGAGAATGAAGAAAAATTTGATAATAGGAGTAAATTATTAAGTTGCTTAGAATTGCATGCTCTATCTGAATTCTCAAAGAAAACATTTTGGTTCAGTATTCCTTTTAAAGCTGTATGCTCATACTCTACTATGTGTTTATGTTTAACCTCTATGTAAAGGTACAAAGTCCCCCTTGGAAGCCGCAGAGAACTGTCCCTTTAATTGCAGGAGTAAAGTCATTGAAGAGAAGCAGCATATAGATGGTATTAATGGTTTTAGTAAACCAAGTCTGACCCTTGGGCACACTTACAGAGAGCATTTATAGTAAAGGAGATGGTGAGATAATGATTTGGAGCTTGTTGGGGAAGTTAAGTATGTAGATGTTTTGTACAATAAAGTTCTGATCAGCAATGTCAGTGGTACCGGGAGGGTCTAGCAGTGAGAATATGGAATATTGGCTTTGGGTTAATGCTCTGTGTATTTTACTTGTTTTAATAAAGAACGGAAGCCAGACTTAGAGACAAGAAGGGAAATAGGGTGTAAATACACAAGGTTTTCACCTTGTCTCTTCTTCTCTTCATCCCACACCACCTTCTCTCTTTCTCACAACTCACTATAATTGCTTTTTCATTATCCACCTGGCTACATGGCAGTCTATGTGACTGATTCTCTAAGTCTCTTGGGACATCTTCTAGAATCTCTCCAGACCAGTCAGCATTGCGAGACCCCTCTGGGATTGATTTAACATCTATAAAATAATGCAAAGAAATATCTACTGTACAATGTTCCTTTAAGAGAAACCTTTACAATAAATGCTACGTAAAATAGGCTGATTTCTTTCCATGCCAGCGTTTTTTAGGAATTGGGCCATATGTGTCTGCTAAATGATGTGTATCTGTCCTTCTCAGACTTTAGTAACATTTTCATTCCGTTGCACCATATAGAGGCAGCATGATCAGAGAATCTGATCTCCATTGTTCTTGTTGTGCAGGGGGCTAATGTTCTAGTCTTTTGTCTGTTTACTTGATGCTGAACCTGTGCTGTCTGTCTGGTGTACCACAATGGTTTGGTAACTCCGCCTATGTTACTTACTGCTGGTTTCCTATCCTGATGCCCTTTTTCTCTGTTTCCCCATCACCCACATTCTCTGTCTCCTCATAGTTCACTTCTCTATCTCCAGAATGTGTCCCGTCAACGTCTCCTTACCTGGTTGGGGGTCCTGGAAAGCCTAGAGGTATTCATTGAGATTGGCGTAGCACGGGCATGGGGTGAGAGGACCAGATGGGTTGCCATCCTCATCATTCAGTTGCTCAAGTGAGTATTGGCTGTTACTCCTGGTAGTCCTTAAAGGAACATTACACTCAAATAACACCCCCCTAAAACGTTTAACCCATTCAATGCTTACTAATGTCACAGCTCTATCCTATAGTTGGTTTTCGACATTTCACACTCTTATTTACACATCAATTTTTTTTTTTTATCTGTGAGCTTACACAAAGTATAACCCCTTTTTTTCCAGCAGATTTTTAGAAAATATATTTAGTTTGCCAAAACATCATAATACTGAAAAGCATCACGGTATGAAATGCAAAAGGAAAAACATGTTTGTGTCATTTTTAAGGATGGGCGAATGTGCTGAAGGTGTAATTCGTTTTGTAGAACAAATAGTCCTGTGGATATTCGTTTTGAAAAATCTAACGTTGATAAGAATGAAAATCAATTAAAATTCAGTAATCGAATGTTACTTTTGTTTTTTAATAAGATTGAATATCCACATTCAAAATTTTGAATGTAGCATTCAGTTTAACAAATACTATTCAGAAGTTCAATAGTTCATGCAGTAGGGAATTTAGTAAATTGATACGTAATAGATACAAATATATCAATTGGAATGTTTGTACTTTTAATATTGCATAATTCGAATATTACATTTAAAGAAAGCATTAGAAATACTATTACATTAAAGGGACACTGAACCCCAATTTTTTCTTTCGTGATTCAGATACAGCATGAAATTTTAAGCAACTTTCTAATTTACTCCTATTATCAAATTGTCTTCATTCTCTTGGTATCTTTATTTAAAATGTAAGTTTAGATGCCGGCCCATTTTTGATGAACAACCTGGGTTGTCCTTGCTGATTGGTGGATAAATTCCTCCACCAATAAAAAAAGTGCTGTCCACAGTACTAAACCAAAAAAAAGGTTAGATGCCTTTTTTTTTTAAATAAAGATAGCAAGAAAACAAACAAAATTGATAATAGGAGTAAATTAGAAAGTTGCTTAAAATTGCATGCTCTATCTGAACCACTAAAGAAAAAAATTGGGTTCAGTGTCCCTTTTAAACAAATGTTAAAATGTTGTGCAAACATTCAAAATTCGAAACGATTGAACAAATGTGTTAAAATTAGTTTCATTTTTCAAATGTTGCAAAACATTCGCCAATGCCTAGTCATTTTTCTATGACGCACTTGGTAAATAACAGCACAAGAGACATTATTTTTGAAATATTTGAAGCGCATTTTAGGGTCCAACATTTAGCATCTATTCACCTTCCCAAAATGCCGGAATGTAGGATGGTAGGTCGTCAATATCACTTGACAGTTATAGGGATATAAAGCCCCTTATTTTATTGCGGACCTCACTCCTTAAAGTGAAGGATCTTCTAATATATTTCTATGGTATGAGGCTAATAAAGGCCTATTACAAATACCAAGAAACCCCAAATAGAACCAATTCTGTAAGGTATTAGTCCTTGGTATGCGGCACAGGACCACTCATTTTATAGTGCAGGATTGCTGCTTTCCAATAAGGGGTCTCAAGCTGTTTCATATGCATATGGTTTGGTGCATGTGACGCCTCAGTTGAATGGTTTCTCTTTTAAAAGGGTCACTTGCTCTAGCGCTTACTTTGGGATTTTATGGTCCCTTTTATATCCTAGAGCACTATAAATGTCACCTTAAGGGACATAAAAAAAACACAAAAAAAAAAAACTTATTTAAAATGGGACAATCCCCTATCTCATGTGAGAGGGATTGTGCATGTTGAGACAGGATACCTTTAGTGTCACTGGCCTTTTATACTGTAAATAGATTAGGTAGATGATTACCATTTTTATAGCAATCGCTTTCAAATATCAGAGGTATTAGACTCCTCGTTGTAAAGAGGAAGCTTCCCTCTTTCCAGAATGGAATCACATACTCATCATCATCATCATCATATTTTTTTTTTATTTTTTTTTAATGGGGGCATAGAGGCGCCAAAAAGTTCCACTTCCGTCTCGTCAAACACCACATGGGTGCGTAATTGGGTCAGGTGATCACCTTTTAAACTATGGATGGTTAAGACTCTAAAACTCCTATTAAATGGGCGGGTGAGACAAATGCTCTTCTGCCACTACAAATTACCTGGTTTCTTGCAGTGCAGGTAATTGCTTTAACAGTGATCGCCTGCATCCTAGGCTGGCAGGAGACCGCTTATTTGAAAGAGGACATTCTACCCTTTTTATATTAAGTGGCCACCTGTCTCTCTAACAAAAACAGCAGGAGAGAGAGGTGCTCAGTTAAAGCCCCCTCAGAGTAAATAGCATTTAATGTGCTGCTGCAGGTTATTGTCATCTGACAGGGAGTCTGGTGTCTTTGTGGGTGCTGTGGAGCCCTCATCTGCTTTCATTACTTGTGTTTGTTACATACATTTGAAAATGATCGCCTAGTTTCCATTGCTTTCGTAAACGGATTGTACCATAAACTATTTCCATAGACTTTAATGGAGATGCTTGTTACCCCCAGTTCACCCAGCTTACAACAGCAATGGAAACTATATTTTTGTCAAGGCCCCTAGTGACTAGAGTACATCCTACAGGATTTAGGACTCTGTTCATGTAACATTGTACACATTATTTTGATCAGTGTAGGAGCTTATTTATATTTAAATGGCTAAAAAAATGAGAAGTGGCTTATCAAGGGGCAAATACTGGAAGGCAAACCAATGCAAACTGTGCTAAAAATATATACTGTATATTGCTTGCCATGTGATTATCTTCCACTAGAGGGCAGCAGGCTAAAAAGACAGACATAGGGAGTACAACACGAATCTTCCATTTAACCCCCTTTTTTTTTTTCTCTCTCTCTCTGTCAGGGCTTTCCTACGAATTCTGCTGCTTCTCTGGTATAAAAGCGGTATACAGAGCTCACCTCCTGTATCCCCACTGAACCGAGAGGAGACTCCGAGCCAAACAGGTGTGTGGGCCACGTACCACTCTTTCATATACCTTCTGCCATAACTTGTGATTCACCACCCTCCCCCCATAAACCACAAATATATTATGACTGTCCTTTCTAATGTACCTAGTGCTTTCCACAGATAACCTAAGTCTTGTCTATTGTAAACCTCAGTATATTGCATATTATTGCCCACCAAGGGGAAAGCCATGAATCTGGCATTTCAGATTCACACCTCTTTTATAACTGACCAATTACCTCCAAATATGTTCCCTTCCAGCAGAGGAGAGCTGCAGCACAGACTCTTGCTTTGTGGGGAAAAGGTCCAGCCGGGCAGTGCGTTCCCTGAGTGACAGTAAGTGTAAAGGGTGTGTGACACCTCTATTCCTTTCATTCCCCTATTAGGTGTAGGGAGTGACCCCTTGTTCTAATGTGATCTGCCGGAGTCTGTGTGTGTTTGTCTATACTGCTACTACATAAAGTAAAAACTAACAGAAAAACTAATGTCAGATAAGAAACAGTTATGGAATTCTATGAGAATCAAAGAAACCACAGGGTGTATGAAGAAGACTATGCACGGATACCAATATAAAAATCCAGAATAAAAACTTACTTAGAAGCTCCCAGTTTAGCGCTGTTGATGAGGTTAGGCTGAGACGACCACTGAAAGGGGCTGAGAAAGCAGGAAGAACAGACACTTCCCCCTCCCCTGCATATGAAAAGACCGATTATGCAAACAGGAGTTGCAAGAATTTGTAGACATCAGTATACATCTGATACTGTGGGGTTTGGTTAGGAGTCTGAAAATCGGCACAATGTTATTAAAAAAAAAATAAGCAAAACTATACATTGTTCCGAAAACTGTTCCAGATGGGCTATATAAATAGATAATCTACAAAACATTTATTCAAATAAAAATCTAGTATACAATGTTCCTTTTAAATACTGTACTTTTTGTGGCTGACAAGGGGTTAAACACTGCCTTGTATGACAGAATGGAGTTTTTCCTGCTCTGTGTGTCTAGCAGGACGGTTTCTAACTGATTTTTCTTTGCATAAATAAACTAGTGGTGAATGAGATGACTTATGTGTGTTTTGCTGCTGTGTGCACATCCTAGGGGCAATATTTGAGTTTGACTTTCTCCAAAATAACTCTGTGTTGTGTCTCTTTCTTTTGAAGCCCCGTCATCTCGCAGTCGCTTCTGGCGTAGCCCCCGGGTCACGGAGGGTAATAATACAAGGACAGAAGCTTTGGACAAAGATGGAAAGCCTACATCTCTTGGGGCAGTGGGTACTGTAGCTGAGGTTATTCACATCCTGCGGCCCCTGACGCACTGTATCCTTTATTGGTAATGTCAAAAGTAAAACTCAGGGATACAGGGAAGCATTTTAGATGACATTCTTAGTGTTTCATTGCGTGTAGTAATGCAGCTTTACAGTATACTTTCATTATTTTGCCCCCTTTTCATGTAATTTTAATCTTAAAATTGTGGGTTTTGCAGATTGGAAATGCAGACTTCACAAGACTGACCTGCATACATTCCAAATAAAAGTTAAATTTTATCTCCCTATAAGAGTACCTCATGGGTCTAGAGATATACAATTTAAAGTGATTGAAAACTTTTGTAGTTTAATCGACAATATATACAGTAATTTATAAAACATTGGGCACTTTCATTCATTAAAATATTTTAAAGATGCGTCTTTTTGTAAAATAATTTCCATTTCATGATGGTAAACATTGCGCCGTTCCTCTGCCCGCATCTCATACTTTATTTTTTTCTTCTATGACGAATCCGGCTTCATCCAATAGTTGCGTGGCCCACAAGCTGGAAGCCAAAGGGGGCACGAAACGATTGGATGAAGCCGGATTTTAGATAGATATATAGATTATACTTTTTTTTTTTTTTTTTTCTACATACTTAAAGGGACACTGAACCCAATTTTTTTTCTTCTGTGATTCAGATAGCGCATGCAATTTAAAGCAACTTTCTAATTTACTCCTATTATCAATTTTTCTTAGTTCTCTTGCTATCTTTATTTGAAAAGGAAGGCATCTAAGCTTTTTTTTTTTTTTTTTTGGTTCAGTACTATGGACAGCAATTTTTTATTGGTGGATGAATTTATCCACCAATCAGCAAGGACAACCCAGGTTGTTCACCAAAAATGGGCCGGCATCTAAACTTACATTCTTGCATTTCAAATAAAGATAGCAAGAGAATGAAGAAAATTTGATAATAGGAGTAAATTAGAAAGTTGCTTAAAATTTCATGCTCTATCTGAATAACGAAAGAAAAAAAATTGGGTTCAGTGTCCCTTTAACCCCTTAGTGACCAGACCACTTTTCAATTTGTTGACCATCTGGGACCAAGGCTATTTTTGCATTTCTGCGATGTTTGTATTTAACTGTAATTTTCCTCTTACTCATTTACTGTACCCACACATATTATATACTGTTTTTCTCGCCATTAAATGGACTTTCTAAAGATACCATTTTTTTCATCATATCTTATAATTTACTATAAAAAAAAATATAAAATATGAGGAAAAAATGAAAAAAAATGCACTTTTTCTAACTTTGAGCCCCAAAATCTCTTACACATCTACAACCACCATAAAATACCAATGCTAAACAGTTTCTAAATTTTGTCCTGAGTTTATAAATACCCAATGTTTACATGTTCTTTGCTTTTTTTGCAAGTTATAGGGCAATAAGTACAAGTAGCACTTTGCTATTTCAAAACCATGTTTTTTCAAAATTGGCGATAGTTACATTGTAACACCAATATCTGTCATGAATCCCTGAATAACCCTTCAAATGTATATATTTTTTAAAAGAAGACAACCTAAGGTATTAAACTTGGGGTATTTTGACTTTTTTCATGCAACCATTTTACCACCAATCTATGCCAAAGTTTGGGGGGGGAAAAAAAAATAATTTGATTTTTTGACAAAATAGCAATTTAAGAATACATTTACTGATAATATTAAGGGTTACTGCCAAATAACACCCTCATATGTCTTCAGCAGCATCTCCTGGGTACAGTGATACCACCCATGTATAGGTGTGTCGGGTTCTCGTGGGGCTAAAAGCTCTTATTTTTAGGGAGCGCATTCCAGTTTTTCAACTTGGAATTTTCACATCGGTCATCATGCACCCATGTCCTATTTGGGACATTTCTGAAGCTGGTCAATGGAATTTACCCCCATCAAACCATATATTTTTGAAAAGTAGACACCCTAGGGTATTTCAAATGCTTGTATTTTAACACTTTCCATGCACTAATTCAACCACCAGTCTTTGTCAAACTTTTGGGTAGTCATTATTTTGTGTTATTTTTCACACACATTGTACTTTAGGCATGGATTCTCAGTTCCTGTTATGTGTTACTGCCAAAAAAAACCTCAATATGTGTTCAACAACATCTCCTGAGTACAGTGATACCACCCATGTATAGGTGTGTCGGGTTCTCTGGGGGCTAAAAGGCCTTAATTTTAGGAAGCGCATTCCAGTTTTTCAACTTGGAATTTTCACATCGGTCATCATGCACCCATGTCCTATTTGGGACATTTCTGAAGCTGGCCAATGGAATTTACCCCCATCAAACCATATATTTTTGAAAAGTAGACACCCTAGGGTATTTTAAATGCTGGTATTTTAACACTTTCCATGCACTAATTCAACCACCAGTCTTTGTCAAACTTTTGGGTAGTCATTATTTTGTGTTATTTTTCACACACATTGTATTTTAGGCATGGATTCTCAGTTCCTGTTATGTGTTACTGCCAAAAAAAACCTCAATATGTGTTCAACAACATCTCCTGAGTACAGTGATACCACCCATGTATAGGTGTGTCGGGTTCTCTGGGGGCTAAAAGGCCTTAATTTTAGGAAGCGCATTCCAGTTTTTCAACTTGGAATTTTCACATCGGTCATCATGCACCCATGTCCTATTTGGGACATTTCTGAAGCTGGTCAATGGAATTTACCCCCATCAAACCATATATTTTTGAAAAGTAGACACCCTAGGGTATTTAAAATGCTTGTATTTTAACACTTTCCATGCACTAATTCAACCACCAGTCTTTGTCAAACTTTTGGGTAGTCATTTTTTTGTGTTATTTTTCACACACATTGTACTTTAGGCATGGATTCTCAGTTCCTGTTATGTGTTTACTGCCAAAAAACACCTCAATATGTGTTCAACAACATCTCCTGAGTACAGTGATACCACCCATGTATATGTGTGTTGGGTTCTCTGGGGGCTAGAAGGCCTTATTTTTAGGAAGCGCATTCCAGTTTTTCAACTTGGAATTTTCACATCGGTCATCATGCACCCATGTCCTATTTGGGACATTTCTGAAGCCGGTCAATGAAATTTACCCCCATAAAACCATATATTTTTGAGAAGTAGACACCCTAGGGTATTTGAAATGCTGGTATTTTCACACTTTCCATGAACTTATTTAACCACCAGTCTTTGTCAAACTTTTGGGTAGTCATTTTTTTGTGTTATTTTTCACACACATTGTACTTTAGGCATGGATTCTCAGTTCCTGTTATGTGTTTACTGCCAAAAAACACCTCAATATGTGTTCAACAACATCTCCTGAGTACAGTGATACCACCCATGTATAGGTGTGTTGGGTTCTCTGGGGGCTAGAAGGCCTTATTTTTAGGAAGCGCATTCCATTTTTTACACTTCCCATTTTCACATCCCATGCACCCATGTTCTATTTAAGACATTTCTGAAGCCGGCCAATGTAATTTACCCCCATAAAACCATATATTTTTGAAAAGTAGACATCCTAGGGTATTTCAAATGCAGGTGTTTTAACACTTTCCATACACTAATTCAACCACTAGTCTATGTCAAACTATTGGCATTCATTTCTTTGTGTTATTTTTCACATACATTGTACTTTAGACATGGATTCACAGCTCCTGTTATGTGTTACTACAAAAGAAGACACCAATATGTGGTCACCAACATCTCCTGAGTTCAGTGATACCACCTATGCATAGGTTTGGTGGCTTGTTTGGGCGGTGCAATGCCAAATGTCTGACATGTGTTTGTGATTTTTTTTCACATTTAACATATTTTCTTTGCCTATCGTCTTTTTTTGGGGGTCTTTTAACATACCCCAATTTATTTGTTTTCCATAAATGTGATTATATTTAAAAAGTTGACCCCCCAAGGTATTATACATGGAGTGGTTTGATGACTTTGATGCAACCGTTTTAGCCCAAAAAATTGGAGAAAGT
The DNA here is from genome assembly GCF_027579735.1 of Bombina bombina. NCBI lineage: Eukaryota > Metazoa > Chordata > Amphibia > Anura > Bombinatoridae > Bombina > Bombina bombina. Next base: position 127,503,543 of record NC_069505.1, on the reverse strand, counting down.
ATATGGTGGTAATTTTTCAATTTTCATTGTTGCAGACACATTGCTTTTTTACTATGATTTAGGAGAGACTGTTGTAAGTTATTGCAAAAGAATACTTTAGGTTGTTTTCTGCAAGGCACCCTGAGTACACCTATGCCCCCCATGCATAGGTTTGCCAGGATTTTGGGAAGGTTATGTTACATGATTTTAGTTATTAAAAATGAGAGTATTTCTTCTGATAGGCCTATCTTTAGTTTGGGGCCTATCACATACCCCACTTTTATTTATTGCATTCAAAGTGTATATTTTTTAAATGTTGACACCCCAAGGTATTGTATATGGTGTGCTTTGATGCCTTTGAAGCAACCGTTTTAGCCCAAAAAATTGGAGAAAGTATATGGTGGTAATTTTTCAATTTTCATTTTTACAGACACATTGCTTTTTGACTATGATTTAGGAGAGATTGTTGTAAGTTATTGCAAAAGAATACTTCAGGTTGTTTTCTGCAAGGCACCCTGAGTACACCTATGCCCCCCATGCATAGGTTTGCCAGGATTTTGGGAAGGTTATGTTACAATTTTATGACTTGTGATTTTAGTTATTAAAAATGAGAGTATTTCTTCTGATAGGCCTATCTTTAGTTTGGGGCCTATCGCATACCCCACTTTTATTTATTGCATTCAAAGTGTATATTTTTTAAATGTTGACACCCCAAGGTATTGTATATGGTGTGCTTTGATGCCTTTGAAGCAACCGTTTTAGCCCAAAAAATTGGAGAAAGTGTATGGTGGTAATTTTTCAATTTTCATTTTTACAGACACATTGCTTTTTGACTATAATTTAGGAGAGACTGTTGAAAGTTATTACAAAAACATACTTCAGGTTGTTTTCTGCAAGGCACCCTGAGAACACCTATGTCCCCCATGCATAGGTTTGACAGGGGTTTTGGTTAAAAAAAAAAACAGGCCCAATTTTAGAAAAAAATAGAGTAGTGAAATGTAAAAATCTGGCACAGTAAAAGTAAAAAAAACAAAAAAACATCTAACTATAAACATAACCAAAAAAAATATATATATATGTAACAGCAAATGTATTTATTTTTTTAAAAATTGACCATTGTATGGTACCGCTTGAAGCAGTCCCCAATGCAGAGTGCAGGCTGTCCAGGGCAATCAGGACAGTAATATATGGTGTCCCTTCTCTTCCCCCTCTTGGTGCAGACTCTGCATTTTTTTTGTGGTTTCTGCTTTGTGGCATTAGGGGGGATTTTAAAAATAAAATGGGTAGCCCCAACTCTGCTCTCTCCCATCACCGCCCGGGGAGCAGGTGCATCATGGTACAAAATCCCCGTAATAATCTGGAGCTGAAACTGTAAAAAAGTCTTTTTAACTCTGGGGTTTGCTTTTTTGAACAACAAAAAAGCGTTGTGGGTTGCAATCTGCATTAGGTAAATTGCAACCTTTTTGTACCAGGCCCTTGTCTTCCGCATAATTAGATAGGGCTGCAGCAGCTGATCAGCCAGATCAACCCCACCCATATGCCGGTTATAAGACTTGATGCACACTGGCTTCCTTATGATCTCAGCTCTGCCACGTACAGAAACCGCCACCGTCCTCTCTGTGTGGATGGTGGTAAGAAGGTATACATCCTTCTTGTCTCTGTACTTCAGTGCCAACAGCTCCTCTTGGCGCAGAGCTGAGGTCTCCCCCCTTCGTAGCCGGGTGCGTACAAGCTGTCCTGGGAAACCTGCGCGGTTCTTTTTAATTGTACCGCAAGCTACTGTATCAAAGCAATACAGTAGCTTGAACAAAAGGACACTTGTATAAAAATTGTCTAAGTACAAGTGATACCCTTTGTTCATTAGGGGTAATATCAGGTCCCAGACAATCTTGCCAGTGGTTCCCATATGTTCTGGGCAACCTGGAGGGTCAAGGTGGCTATCCTTTCCCTCATACACCCGGAAGGCCTGAGTATACCCAGTCTCGCTGTCACAGAGCTTATACACCTTTACCCCATATCTGGAGCGTTTGGAAGGAATATACTGCTTGAATCCCAGCCTTCCCTTATACTTCATTAGGGATTCATCAACGCATATATTCCTTCCAGGTGTATAAGCCTCTGCAAACCTGGCAGAAAAGTGGGTTATCAGGGGGCGGATTTTATACAGCCTGTCAAATTGGGGATGCTCCCTAGGGGGGCACAGGCTGTTGTCGCTGAAGTGCATGAAATGCAGAATCATTTCATACCTCTTCCTCGACATAGTCTGGGAGAAAATGGGGGTAGAGCAGATGGGGCTAGTACTCCAGTAGGAGCGAATGGAGGGTTTCTTTATGATGCCCATCAGCATAGTCAATGCCCAGAATTTTTTGAATTCTGGCACATTGATGGGGGCCCATTGCTGCTTTGCCAAATATGTTCCAGGCTTTGCAGCACGGAACTGATGGGCATATAAATTAGTTTGGGCGACAATGTTCCCCAATATATCATCGCCCAGAAACACTTCCAGAAACTGCTGGGGGCTAAAACCTGCCACATCTATATTTATGCCAGCATTTGCTGTGAAGGGTGGGATATCTGGCCTCTGGAGATGAGGCGTTACCCACTCTTCAGCAGCAATGGCAGCAACACGCCTCCTTCTGGCAGGGGGGCTAGCAGCCACAGATACATCACTATCAGTTGAGACTGCATCTAGTGATGTATCTGAGCACATGGCAGGGTCAAAATTGGGGTCTGAGTCAGAAATAGAGGCATCTGACTCTGACGCAAGGATGGCATACGCCTCCTCAGCACTATATCTTTTCTGTGACATTTTTGTATCACAGAAAACAATTACTAAAAAAAATTAAATTAACTAAATTAATTAACTAAATTAACTAGCAAAAAAGTACAGCTATGCTACTGCCAGTGATTTATAGCGATCACTGGCAAGCTAGAGGTTAATGGCTCTGAAAATTAAATTAAATTAACTAAATTAATTAACTAAATTAACTAGCAAAAAAGTACAGCTATGCTACTGCCAGTGATTTATAGCGATCCCTGGCAAGCTAGGGGTTAATGGCTCTGAAAATTAAATTAAATTAACTAAATGTTTCTGAAAAGAGCCTTTGGGTTTTTAAAAAATTACAACAACAAAATTAACCCCTAAAAAAATGCAGACAGCAAAATGCAGCAAAAAAAAAGTGCACCTTTGCTACTGCCAGTGATATATAGCGATCACTGGCAAGCTAGGGGTTAATGGCTCTGAAAATTAAATTAAATTAACTAAATGTTTCTGAAAAGAGCCTTTGGGTTTTTAAAAAATTACAACAACAAAATTAACCCCTAAAAAAATGCACAGACAGCAAAATGCAGCAAAAAAAAAAGTGCACCTTTGCTACTGCCAGTGATATATAGCGATCACTGGCAAGCTAGGGGTTAATGGCTCTGAAAATTAAATTAAATTAACTAAATGTTTCTGAAAAGAGCCTTTGGGTTTTTAAAAAATTACAACAACAAAATTAACCCCTAAAAAAACGCACAGACAGCAAAATGCAGCAAAAAAAAAAGTGCACCTATGCTACTGCCAGTGATATATAGTGATCACTGGCAAGCTAGGGGTTAATGGCTCTGAAAAGAGCCTTTGGTTCTATATCTTTTAACAAATAAAAGAAATAAATCTTTCTCTCTGCTAAATACAGGTCTCTCTCTCTCTCCAACAAAATGGCAAGTGAGGAGAGGGAGGGAGATCCACACTGATCATAGTCAATATTTACAAATATTGACATGATCAGACAAATGGGGTATTTTATTATTATTTTTTTTTTTAGGGTGGGAGGCTCAGATTGGGTGACCCTAGCTTGCCCCTATGATGATGCAGGCTAGGGACACCCCCAGAGGCCCCATGATGCACTGGGCATCGCCATCTTGGATGCCTAGTGAAGGGGGAGGGGGGGGGGCTATTTAGGGCTTTTTTTTTTTTTTATTCGTTTTTTTTTTTTTTTTTACTTTTTATTTTAATTTACAACTAACTAAGTGCCTCGACCCACCGAGGCACTTAGCAAACAAGCAGAGCATCGGAAGCGTGTCCGATCGCTTCCGATGCTCTGAAACACTGCCGGGCTCCACGTGGAGCGAAACCGGAAGTGATCACTCGTGGGGGAGTGATCAATCCGGTCCCGGCACTCGGGAACAGTATTGCAGGATGCCTAGACCTCAAGGCAAGCCTGCAATACTGTTAGAGCAGCTGGAAGCGATTTCGATCGCTTCCAGTGCTCTGTTAAACCGACGACGTATGCCATACGTCCTCGGTCGTTAAGTGCTTTTTTTTTTGAGGACGTATGGCATACGTCGTCGGTCGTTAAGGGGTTAACTACATATAGGTAGTGGTAGGGATTTTCAACAGGTAACAGTTGGCCTTGGTTACAGTGAATCTGCTCCCTGTAACTGTTTGTTCTGTCTAGAGGATTATGGATATGTGCACAATTTAAAGGGATATGAAACACATTTTCTTTTGTAATTTAAGACGGGGCATATAATTTTACAAAAAGTTATATTTTTATTTAAATGATCAAAGTTGCTTTGTTTCCCATGATATTCTGTGTTGAAGAGATACCTAGGTAGGCATCTGGACCACTACATGGCAGGAAATAGTGCTGCCCTCTAGTGCTCTTGCAAAACTGATGTCACATAGTGCTCCAGAAATGGACCGGCTCTTAAGCGTACGTCTCTGCTTTTCAACAAAAGATTCCAAAAGAACAAAGAAAATTACAAAGTTGTTTAAAATTGCATGCTCCATCTAAATACATGACAGAAACATTTTGGGTTTCATATCCTTTTAAAGGGGCATGAAACACACAATTTTTCTTTCATGGTTCAAATAGAACGTGCCATTTTAAACAACTTTCTTATTTACTTCTATTAGGAATTTTTCTGAATTCTCTTGGTATCTTTTTTGTTGAAAGGCAGAGACGTGAGCTCAGGTGAGTGCTTGCGCCTAGAGCACTATTTGGCAGCAGTTTTGCTAGAATGTTATCAGTTTACAAGAGCACTAGATGCCATAAAGTGCTCTAGACAGCTATCTGGGTATCCCTTCAACAAAGAATACCATGGGAACAAACCAAATTTGATCATAGAAGCACATTTTTAAAATTGTATTTTTTTTTTGTGTGTGTTTCATATCCCTTTAACGTCTCTCTGTGCTGAGTGGCAGACACTGTGGCTTTAACTTCTGTTGATTGTCTGTGCTATTGGCTTTTGATCGCTCACATGCTGTCTCTTTTGTCTCGGTCCCTCTCACTTTCTTTCATTGAATGTTTGTTACTCTGTTCTTGCGTGACCCTTAACCCCGTGTTTTCAGTGGTGAGTTTGGCAGTCTGGGGCCAGAGGTCATGGAAGCCCTGGATGTTGGCAGCAGCACTAGATGTGACCAGGTAAATGTTTTGTTTTCTGTGATTTCTGTAAAATGTAACTTGAATACTTTCAAGTGTTTCACAATCACACAAAGAGATTAATTAAATGGACATCAAACCAAACGTTTTTAGTTCATGATCTAGGTGAACGTTTCTTAAAATGTGTGTAGGCTTTATCTGAATCAAGAACATTGTGGGTTTGGTGTCCCTTTAAGTTGCATTAATGGGCAACAGGGAGCAAGTTGTCTTTGTAAGGTAAACAAACTGTATATTGTGTGGTACACTGCAGTATATGTGACATGTGGTCTATGACTAAAAGCTGTGTCACTAAGAAAAGTTTCATGAATCGGATAAAACACACAATTTAAAATAAATTTCCAATATACTGTTATGAAAACTCGTATAATCTTTTTATATGCACACTTTCTGAGGCTCCAGCTTCTACTAAGCTTGTGCACAGAACAGTATATACGTACAGTATATGCATGTTGTGATTTGCTGATGGCTGTCACATGATACAGTGGAAGGAAAAAATTAGATTCTTTAAAATTTGATAGAAAATATTCGACTGTTAATGCAATAGCACACACTTTGAATTTGAAATGTGTCTTTTTATTCGGTATTGGTTACTTATTAATTTGTACTGTATATAGTGGTCCTTTTTTAAAGGGACAATCAAGTCAAAATTAAACTTCCATGACTCGGAGCATACACTTTTAAACCACTTTCCAATTGAAAAGCATACCTAGGTAGTCTCAGGAGCAGCAATGCACTACTTGGTGGCTGCACATAAATGTATCTTGTCATTGGCTCACCTGATGCGTTCAAATTTGCAGTTTACATTCATTACTAATTTTTCCTGCTATTGCTGAAATGTGCCTTGACAAACTGGGTGTATACCTCACCCTCAGGGGGTCTTGAGACCTGGAGTGCAGTTAGGGCAATGCTATAGTGAGTGTCACATGGTACCTTGGCACAGCTTTTGATTGGCCACAGGACAGGAACATGAATTCCACAGGGATTTTCCAGGAGAGCTCTAGTATGGCCAAACCCTCCATGTGTTTAGCAGGGTTTTTTTTTTTTTTTTTTGTTTGTTTGGTTTTTTTGAATGAAGAATTTGGAGAGTAGCGGGATTAAGTAATTGTGCGACCGTTGTTAGCCCATGCGATTTCCACGTTTGGCAGTTTCGCATTGTGTAGCCTGGTATGAATTTTAGGTTACCTTGTATGGGCAAATATGTAGTTACCTGACTGTCAACACCTTAAAATTTACACAATTTATTCCATGCCCTTAACGGGTCCCGAAACAAAATGTTCTGGGAGATATATTGAGGAAAGGCTTGACATATTGGCATGCAGGAGGTAAGCTAAGTGAAGTGGAGTTGTAATTTCTTTTTCTATGGTGGGGCAGAAATAATCCGAGTTAGTCAGCCATCCCATAACTAATTTGGCCAACGTTGCCCAGTTATACCATTGAATATTGCCCAGTTATACCACTGAATAATTTGAGGCCCCCTACCTGTAACGGTATAGCTAATTTAATCTCGTTTATCCTGTGTTTCTTTTAGTTCCACATAAAGGAAGCAAACGCAGTAGAGGGTGTTTGTCTGTCTTTTGTTATGTAGTGATAAGGGAAGTATTTGTAAAGGATACAGAATTTTTGCTAGGGCTATCACGTGTTTAGCAGTTTTAATTCTTTATTACTAAAATATACAAAGTCTTCGGAGTTTGAATTAATTCCAAGGGTTGTTGATATTTTTTTTTTTTTATGAATCCAGTTACAGACTGTTGTATTTTTCCCACAGTTTGACATTACTCAATGAAATTCGAAATCTTAGTCACAGAGAGCGAGGAGAGCTTAGGCGTCGAACCCTTTTACTCTTGTACTATTTGTTACGTTCTCCCTTCTACAACAATTATACAGAGTAAGTACCAAACTGTGAGCACGACCAATGCTGGTTTAGCACATGATCATTTACAATATATTTTTTTTAAAGCATTGTATTAGATGCAGACATTTTTAATTTGTAGTACAATAATTTTGTAGGGCAATGACAAACATAATTGCTACTGTTCCTCTTGAGTTTGCATGCTACATATACTCACACTAACTTGTGTCTGCAGGACACGGCTTGTCCTCCTCCTTCGTCTTCTTGGTGACTATGTCCCTGGAGTTGGGCTGGTGGCACGTAAGTAACATTGTTGTGGATGGTTTTGAAATTGATTTCCATTCTTATCCAAGTGAAGCACGAAATCATTAAAATGTTAGTGGCCGTAACTACCTGATTCTTGGTACAGATAACTTTCTGTAGTTGAACATTTTTCAATACATAATATAGGCTGTATGCTGTTGCACAGAGGTATTAGTGAGGGTGGGCAGTATGCTGCTTATACTTACATATAGAATAGGTATCTCATAGTGAAGGGAAACCTGACCATAATAAAATAGGGAGTGCAGGGAAGAAGAAATGACAGTAGGGAAGGGGAATGTATGGTTGCGTGTGTATATGGGAGCTGGGTGAAGCTTTCATGTAGTTGGTTTAACTGATAGGATTACAGTCAAACTATTGCTGCCAAATGTCTAAGGTCAGCTGGCAAGACCCTGTGCCTAGTTGCATTGCCTTCACTGCTCATTGACAAGTCACTTCATCAGTGCCTTAGCAAATCTTTACTAAGAGAAATTACAGTGCAGTGGGGAAAACTGGTCAGCCCCACCCCTATTATACTGACAGAGAATCGCTAATCTAGTAATATGATGGGAACTGCAACTGGACTCTGCTCCCCTTTCATAGAAAAGCTGCCACTGGGAAACCTGGAGTTTTTTGCTTAGCACTGTCTACGTGTCATGCTTTGGAAGAATATGATCAACTAATACTTGCTGTATTGTATAGTAAGTGCCAAAAAGATATTGATCCCCAGCTGGAGCTGAAATGATTGCCTATGTTCTTGTTTGACCCAAATCTTTGTAGTGGCTGTGGGCCTAGCAGATCTTCTTTTGGGCAAATTAAACTCATGACCTTTGGTAGATTTAAAAATGTGCTGATCTGTTCATGGGTTCTTCAGTAACTGGTGAATTTGTTTCACTTGTTTGGCGTTAGAGAATCATTGTTATGAGCCCAACTTAAAGTGAAGATGTTCAGTTTGTCTCTGCTGAGTTTGTCTTTTTGTGGAGTTTTATTCAGAGAGAGCCATAGAATATAGTTCTAGATAGTTTTGCTTAATTATCTTATAGCTGATATAGCAGCAATAAGGCTCCATGTCATCTATGGTATCTGAAACTCCAAACGTGCTGGCCCATGTGACCTCCAGCATGCTTTCAGCCAATCAGTCAGACTTTCTATGTACATCCTGGGCCAAACTTCACCCACCACATCTCAGTGTTTACTGTCCTTTTTTAAAGATGTGTACGACTAGTCTGTGTAAGAAGATGGCATTAGACGTGTATGGAGGCTGCATACCTCATCTATTACATACTACATCTCTGTGCATTAGTTTATTTGACTTTCATTTTGCAAATGAATACTGAAAATGGCAACAGCATGTGGCTGTTTTCAGTGCCGGATTTCTTAGTGTTTAGAGAACAACAGATGTTTGTCTGTAGCACTTAAACACTAATAAATCAACTAGGCCTGCAGCTTAGTGTGTAAAGTGGTGTTTAAACTCTTGGTTAAAATGATGTGTATAGAAAGAGCCAACTACTATCCCATGAAATCTTTTCTGTTGTGTATCCACAGGTCCTCTCATGGATTATTTACCAGTTTGGCAAAAGATCTATTTCTACAACTGGGGCTGAAAACAAAATGGACGGAACCCACTTCCTGCTGGGCCATTGTTATTTGATACTGTGGGAGCCACTTGGGAACATGCATGGAGCAAGTTTTCAGAGATCCTGCTATACGTAAATATTGTACTGAACATGTTTTGAAGCTCCAGCTTACTGTTCTCCACCTACCATCATTCCAATATATGTGAGCGTTCCCCTGGGATCTTTCAGATACAGTATGGACATTTGTGAACCTGGGATGTCTTTAGAAGACACAGAGCTATGTCTGTCATATGCACGGCAGTCTGTTTGTTAGATAACAATGTACCATAACAGAATAACCTGTTAGTGAGCTGTATAAATAAACTTTTTTTTTAAGCTCCTTATCTTTAATTTATTATTTTTGTGACACAGAATGTTAAGCAGTTTACACTCCTAACTATACTGCGCTAATTCATGGGTGTGACTTTTATTCTCACGTTCTCTCTTTTTCATTCTCACTAGCGATATCTTTCTCTCTTCAAACTGATGGGTAGATTATCTCTGTCATTGAAGTTAGAAACACCCCCTGGATGTCTGTGCATATGGTAACCCACCTCCCCTTAATACAATGTTCCCTTTCTGCTGGACTCTGTTCACTAGGGAAAGCTCTGCTTCAGTTGGCGAGGAAGACTTGGGGTTGACCACTCAGTATAGCATGCTTACTATTGCAAGGGTCCAGATACCCAAAGACTGTGTTTTGGTTCTCTGCCTATGACCCTGCAGGTGATCCCAATGTGTAGGCATTCTCATACCATTGAGGTAATTATCCCAGGGTATTTCCTGGTGGAATTATGGACTTTGGTTGCCTGTGACTGTACTCCTTGTCAGTTACCTGCCTATAACATTATCCTGCAGGTAGTGGGGCCTCCAGCTTGCATGGTGTCAGTCTACGTTATCACGTTTAATTCTAGAGGACAAGTTTTTAGCTAAAAAGTACACTGTGAATCCAGCTGCGTCATTTATTTGTTGTAATCATGGGGGTAAGATGTCTGTATGTAAGCCTCAGTTTTCTGCTATACATCATTGTAGCCTTTTGATAGATTTGTAGCGTTTGAGGTTTTGGAGACATTTTCTGGTTTAAAATTTAGAATTCTACCATCTCCAAAAAGCTGGTGTGGATTCCCAAGGTCCGACGTTGGCTCTCCTCTTGACTGTGCAGCACTTACCTCATCTGATTGGGGGCAAGGAGTGTAAGTAGGAACCCTGACGGGGGCTTGGTTATTCTTCACGTATTTAAAGGGACAGTGAACCCAATTTTTTTTATTTTGTGATTCAGATAGAGCATGCAATTTTAAGCAACTTTCTAATTTACTTCTATTATCAATTTTTCTTCATTCTCTTACTATCTTTATTTTAAAAAGAAGGCATCTAAGCTTTTTTATTAGTTCAGCACTCTCGATAGCACTTTTGTATTGGTAGATGAATTTATCCACCAATCAGCAAGAACAACCCAGGTTGTAAACCAAAAAATGGGCTGGCATCTAAACTTACATTCTTGCATTTCAAATAAAGATACCAAGAGAATGAAGACAATTTGATAATAGGAGTAAATTAGAAAGTTGCTTAAAATGTCATGCTCTATCTGAACCACGAAAGAAAAAATTTGGGTTCAGTGTCCCTTTAAGGATACTATTTAAGGACGTTTATTATTACATACGGACTAATGGAACAGAAAAGAAGTTTAATATGAATTTTGCTTAAGACTGTTATATCTGTGGGGTGCATTGCTGCTATTTGCCTATAGTAAATAGGTGCAGGGAGATTTGCCAACTAATATACGCTATTGTATAAATATACGTTATTGTATTGATATATTTTTTTTTTTATGTATTTTTCTGCACCTTCCTCACTCCAACATTCTCTCTGTGGTGTCATGTTCTGCTCTGTGGTGTCATGTTCTGCTCTGTGGTGTCATGTTCTGCTCTGTGATGTCATGTTCTGCTCTGATGTGTAAACATTCTATATGTTCCTGTTCCAGCCTCACACAATGTCCCATTGCCAGAAAGTAGCTCCTGCTCTTTGTCTGCTCATTTTCTTGGGCATGTCTACGTTTCTATATACAATACACAGGTAATCTATTACTTTAGTTATTAGCTATCATTCTGTTCAGTGTCTTAGATCATGGTATGGAATAGAATATTTAGTTTACATGAATTTTTACTTTGATAAGAACCAGTAGGTCTAGGTTTCACCTATTTCCCATCTTTATAGAACTGGGGCAAATAACCCATTTCCCCCTAAGCATAGGGTCACTATTTTATCTCTTTAAACACCATCACTGCTTCCCCCAATTCTCTTTCTCTTTAGTTGGCTTTGTCCCATCCCAGATAAACAGTAGATTTTCTAACCTTATGCTATGGTTCTGTTCGGTACAATTATACATGTGTTTGTATAGTGAGACAGGGCTGGAGATTTCCACTACTGACACATAAGAAGTACAGCGTTTTGCTCTTATATGTTAGATCATTTTATTATTGCACTATTGCTTGTATCTAACTATGTGCTTAACTTCTGTAAAGGGATTACACACCTGGTAAGCCAATGACAAGAGACATGTGTAGCCACCAATCACAAGATTGCTTCTAGTAGTGTAGGATATGAAAATAAATAAATAAATATAATATATATATTTATTTATTTGTTCCAAAAAAGCAAACCAGTAGTATTAAGTTCATTTAAATATAGAAATTAACTTTAAATAAATTATTTGGGTTTCGTGTCCTTTTAAAGGACCAGTCAACACAGCACAAAATCAAAACCAAAATAAATATACAGCCACATAGAGGATTAAGTTTATAATGTATATGAGCATTCAAAATAAAAACTTAGATAGTAAAATTATTAGAAAACTTACTTTTCTGCTGTCTGTTTTACCAATTGTTCTGAGGCTTGACCACCTCCCACGCCTAGAAGAGGATGGGCTCACTGTGAGTGACAAATTTTATCTTCCAATCCAAGATTAGCCTATTTGCATTTTTCCCCCCATTGTGTGCATGTGAGTGTGCACGTGATCCCCAGAGTGTGCACGTGACTCCCCCTTGCACGTGCACGTGACCGTGACCCCCCCTCGGGCGTGCACCATTGTCTTTATAAATTACAAGCAGGCACAGCATGAAAGGGAGCACCTCTCTGCATTTAGAGCAGGTGCTGTTCCCTTTCATGTCAGTTGGATTGGTGCCACAATATAGTGCTTCTGTCTAATTTATATTAGTGCACCCACATAACAAACTAACCCTGCTACAGGCTAACCCTGCTACATACATTTGTACTTTCTTTTGTATATTACAATCCTTTGTTAGCCAGCATGCCATTTTGCACTCTTAGAAAGATGAAGTTAGAAAGCACCCTACTTGCTTTTATAATTTTCATACTTTTTTATTTCAAGGCTAACCATGTTGCATATCTGTATGTAAAACATAATTAGAACTCAATTTCATGCAGATATTTTCTGTTTGTTATTTCAACCTTTGCATGTAAGGTAGCACCCTACTGCCTCTTCAAAGCTAAATCTTTCTAAGCCAAAGCCTTACATGCAAAGGGGGTAAATAATAAACGCTAAATCTCTGCATGTAATTGCGGTCTTCGAATTGTATGCATACAGATATGCAACAAGGTTAGCATAAAAGAAAAGATAGAAAAAATAAAATGCTACGTAATTTATTTATCTATCCTTTATTACTTTTATTGGCTAACCCTGCTACATATATTTGTACTTTTCTTTTGTATATTACAATTCTTTGTCATTTTGCACCCTTAGAAAGATGAAGTTAGAAAGCACCCTACTTGCTTTTATAATTTTCATACTTTTTTGGTTTCAAGGCTAACCATGTTGCATATCTGTATGATGTAAAACATAATTAGAACTCAATTTCATGCAGATATTTTCCGTTTTGTTATTTCCACCTTTGCATGTAAGGTAACACCCTACTGCCTCTTCAAAGCTAAACCTTTCTAAGCCAAAGCTTTACATGCAAAGGGGGTAAATAATAAACGCTAAATCTCTGCATGTAATTGCGGTCTTCGAATTTTATGCATACAGATATGCAACAAGGTTAGCATAAAAGAAAAGATAGAAAAAAATCACAAGGCCTTTATGTGCAGCAACCAATCAGCAGCTACTGAGCATATCTAGATATGCTATTTAGCAAGTGATATCAAGAGAATGAAGCAAATTTGATAATAGAAGTAAATTAGAAAGTTGTTTAAAATAACATGCTCTTTCTAAATCATGAAAGAAAAAAAATTGGGTATCATGTCCCTTTGAGTTCCACCTATAGAAATCTAAAATATATACAAAAAGCTATATATCCCACTAAAATGTGACCCATTTAATACTAGCAATCATATCTATGAATTTTGTTTATAGACAGAAATGTATACAAATCATATTTAAAGGGTACTTCAATAGATAGATAATTATAAAGTACATTTTTATATATATATATATATATATATATATATATATATATATATATATATATATATATATATATATACACACACTAAAGCAAACCAAAATGTGCAATTTATATATTAAATATTAAAGAAGAAAACTGCTCATTTTTTAATTCACATAAAACTTACTTTTAGGCTAACCCTGCTACATATATTTACTTTTTCATTGTAATATAGTCTTTTACTTATCCTTTGCAGGCAATTTGGTTCTTGGAATAAAGCAATTTTTATATCTCATACCTTTATAAGCACTCTACTGTGTTTATTCAGGCTAACCCTGTTGCATGTATGTATGTATGTATGTATGTGTATATATATATATATATATATAAATAAATATACAAATAAAAATTCAGTAAAGACAATATATTCATATAAGTTTATTATGAATAGATATGTGTTTAAAGTTTAATTTATTTTTAATTAATATTATAAACAATAGAATCCCATTTTATAAGTACTTACAAAAGTATTAAGATGTAAAAAAGATAAAACAACATTGATGATAATTGATTATTATAATCATTATTACACCCAAGTCAAGAATGACTATGAATGCTATAAAATTAATATGATATATAATATTATACTATGAATTTCATATAATATTTAGTTACTTCTGCAATTTTAAAATTAGAACTTAGCTTAGAACTTAACATTGGCATAGATCGATTTTCAATTAAACAAAAATTCTATTACAGTGCATAATATAAAAAATATTGCTTTATGTATATGAAATATGCTGATTGCAAAACAGACAGAATTACAACATCCTTATGCCAATTACAACATGTTACATAGTAAACTGTTTTCTTTCTTTTTTAGTTATTGGTATTAATGAATTATTATGGAGGTTCTCTCCTATTTCTCATTCACAAAAGGGTATAGTTAGTACAATCAAATTCTAGTCAACAAACTATGATGTACTTAATGCAAATGTATTTTAATTTATTACTATACTCCCTACAAATACTCTAAGTGTTTTTAACACAGAGCAGCCCAGAGCATAAACTATACCTGCGATAGAATAACATGCAGGCAGACTCTGTGTCTTCTGTACACACAGCCGCCCTTCTGCTTCTGTGGACAGTGCACAACCTTTTATGTGCACTGCTCCACCTTAGAAGCGCGATGCCGATGTGCCGGTGACGTCACCACTTCCGGTTTCGCATGCGCAGATAATGAAAAATGCATATACGTATATGCATTTTTCATTCGGTATTCTCACCCACGTGACCCTGGAGGACAGGGAAAACACACAAATGCATAAAACGATAGTTTATGGCAAATACTTGAAGAAACTTAGAAAGGTACAGTTAGATATACTAATTTCTTGATGATACATCTATTGATTATAGTGTATTGTTGACTGGTCCTTTAATGATTCAGATAGAGAATACAATTTAAAACAACTTTCTAATTTACTTCTATTATATAATTTGTTTAATTCTCTTGGTATTTGTTGAAGGAGCAGCAATGCGCTACTGGTTTCTAACTGAACATATGGGTGAGCCAATGACAATATATGTGTGTATATGTGTGTATATGTATGTGTGTGTGTGTATATATATATATATATATATATATATATATATATATATATATATATATATATATATATATATATATATATATATATATATATATATATATATATATATATCAATTTATGTAGCCAATCCGCAGATATAACCTAGGTTCTTTGCTGCGCCTGAGCTTACCGAGAACCATTTAAGCAAAGGATAACAAGAGAAGGAAGCAAATTAAATAATATAAGTAAATTGGAAAGTTGTTTAAAGGGACAGTTTACTCAAAAATGTTCTCCCCTTTAATTTGTTCGCAATGATCCACTTTACCTGCTGGAATGTATTAAATTGTTTAAGTATTTCCATTTCCCTTATATTGGCATTTGAAAAAGTTTATATAGCCAGTGGTATTCCCACCCATCCTTTAAAGTTTTTGGCCTCAAGGCCAAGCTGTGCAATTACAGCCAGTAGAAGAAATTGCACTCCCAGTGGGTTATAGAAGAGATAAGGTAATAAAATGCTAATTTACCATTGTTCTCTCCAAGTGTTGGTTATTGGTTTATGGACAGATGTAAGCTAAAGAAGCAGGTATATGTACACAATGTGATAAAGGTTGTGGCTTCAAATCATAAAATCAGCTAATTCATATATACAAATAAGCCTTAAAAAGCAAATCTCATACATTTTATATACTCTACAGCTGGTAAACAAAGTAATTGGAAACACATTAAGGGAAAAACTATTTTATAGTATACTGTCCCATTAAAATTGTATGTTTTTATCTGAATCATGAAAGAAAAAAATTGGGTCTCATGTCCCTTTTAAGTCTCTTAAAATGGCATACAAGTTTAATTTTAACTTTCCTATCCCTTTAAAAATGGATGTGTTTCTATGTACTATTGGCTGTGAATGTGTAAATTTAAAAAGTATGTATGTGTGTATAATTTTGTGTGTGTATATGTGTGTGTGTATATATATATATATATATATATATATATATATATATATATATATATATATATATATACACACACATCTAGCCTATGTACATGAATATACTATTGATTTATGGATTTTATTTAATGTTTTTATGTTTATTGTACATTTAATTGATGACGTTATTGTAAGAATTGTTTTGCCATTGCATTTTTCATTGTCTTATCACTAGTTATAGAGCTGCATACATCAGGATCACTGCTTCTTAATGTCCTTTTAGACAACTGGGTTTTAAACCTGTCCTCGGACCTCCCTAACATGCCAGATTTTCAGGATTACCTTGAGTGAGAAGCAGGTAAAATAACAGTGTTTCTAATCGGCTGATTGTTTCACCTGTGCTCCAGTTCAGATATCCTCAAAATGTGGCCTGTTAGGGAGGGATAAGGACAGGTTTGAAACCAGTGTTATAGACCAGTACTGGGACAACAACAAACTGCCACTGAGCATGTATGGTTTGTTTGTTTTTTCCAGTTATTTGCTCTTACAGCTCTAAAGTATATAAAAATAAATACATTTTAAACCTTTTTATATCCCTAAAAATAGCAGCTGACAGACCATAAAATATATCTGAATAGCACATTTCCTATAGATTGGTGCAGCAGTGTTTGCTGTAGGTTATGGTAATTTATTTTACCCTTTTTAAATTGAAAAGTGCTTACTTTTTCTTCTACTAGATACGACGAGTCTACGGATTCATCCTTACTTGTGGGATATTAGCCTCCTGCTAACAGGAAGTGGCAAATAGCACCACAGCAGAGCTGTATATATAGCTCCTCCCTTCTCTCCACCCCCAGTCATTCTCTTTGCTTATACTAGTAATAGGAAGAGGTAAAGTGAAAGAGGTGTTAAAATGATAGTTTTTTATTTTCTTCAAGCAAGACTTTTTTTATGCCTCAGGCAGTAGATGGAAGAAGATTTCTGCGTGGAGGTTTATGATCTTAGCAGTTGTCACTAAGATCCAGATGAGTTCCCACAGAATGGCTGAGGAGTACTAGAGAAGCTTCAGTCGGGGGAACATTTTTCATGCTACAAGCATTGAGGTATGTTCAGTCGTTTATTTCTGGAGAGACTGTGATATTTCAGAACAGGCTGACATAGTTACCATGAGGGAAAGGGTAAGCAGTAATCCTATGTATAAGAAGGGGTTTTACTGGAGACCAGGATGTGTGTGAATGTTTTTGGGCTAAATGCAGCAAAGGATGGCAGCATGGTTAGACACTGGGGCAACATAACATAATATGGCAGATACATTTTTTATGTTCACTGTTACTGAGCATTATACTGGAGGTTTTCACATGGCTTATATATTTATTTGGGATGCAAGTACCCACATGGCTAGTTCCTATACCGCTTCATAGCGTTTTTTTTTAGGCTGGGAGACATCACATATGATGGGCGGGGCCTAATTTTCGCGCCTCAGATGCGCAGTTGATTTTCACATGAAGGCAGCAAACTTTAGCTCCGGTTGGGCCCAAACTGAAGACATAGGCTAACGGAGTCATAGGGAGATTTCTCAGACCCCTGAGGGCAGGTAGGCGCCACAGAGGTGCAGGTGGTTGTTAATTTAATTTTTATAACGTTTTGGAATAACGTTTTGCTTATAGAGGGTTAATTTGTCCCTTACTTGTGGTGCAATCTTAGGCTACAATATAAGATAGATATATGCTAAAATTGTGAGCGTTTTAGCATTTTAAAGCAGATTTGGAAAAATTGTGCGCTTTTTTTTACTTCTTAAAGGCGCAGTACCGTTTTTCAAAATTGTTGTTTTTTCAATAAAAAAAGTGTTTTTCAAGACTTTTTGTGGTTATTACTAGCCTGTTCAACATGTCTGACATTGAGGAAAGTCAATGCTCTATGTGTTTAGAAGCCATTGTGGAACCCCCACTTACATTGTGTCCCTCATGTACTGAAAGGGCCTTACATTGCAAAGAACATATTTTAAGTGATAAAAGTATGTCTAAGGATGATTCTCAGTCTGAAGAGAATCAGATTATGACATCCAATTCTCCCCAAGTGTCACAACCTCTAACGCCCACTCAAGCGACGCCAAGTACTTCTGGTGCGTCTAATTCTTTTACTCTGCAAGATATGGCTGCAGTTATGTCTACTACCCTTACAGAGGTATTATCTAAACTGCCAGGTTTACAAGGTAAGCACAGTAGGTCCGGTATTAAGGTAAATGCTGAGCCCTCTGATGCTTTATTGGCCACTCCAAAAGGTAAGTTTAAAAGTGTATCTTTATTGGGACATCACCAAACACAGCACAAGAACATGACGTTTCGGTCAGATGACCTTAATCATGTGATTAAAAACAAGACCTAAAACCACTCCTTATATACCCACCTTGGGGGAGGTGATAATTACCTATACAGGTGAATTTTACACATTCTATTTCAACATTAAACTATTTAACACCCTCTAGTGGTAGAAATAGGTCATTTACCATTCTTACATATTACTTGGAAAAATCACAGAAAAAAACATATATACACACACATAATTTCTTATAAAATTTCAATGGATATATGAAAAGATGCAAAAACATGAGAAAAGATATATCAATATCCCACAAAAAAGATCCATAACATATGATTCAAATAAATGATCTTAAACCCATAGCAGATATGTTAACAGGAATAAATCAATATCAAATAGAACTTATTCACATTGTAATGTTCCAGTCTATCTCTTTATTCATTCCATATGGAATGAGGGATTGCAAAGTATAAATCCAAAAAGTCTCTCTACTTTTTAATAATTTCTGTCTATTACCCCCTCTTCTAGGTCTCTTAACTTGCTCAATTATCTGAAATCTCAATTGAGAAATATTATGTCCTGCAGTCAAAAAATGGTTGGAAACTGGGGCTTCTTTAATGCCACAACGTATGTTAGATTTGTGTTCATTTATTCTATCTCTTATTCTCCTTTTAGAACAAGGACATTTTATTAAATAGATTATATAATCAGAGTTGCAAGTAAAGAAGCCTGGTATTTTATATTTCCTTCCATTGAGAGGGTGAAGAAAACTATGCCCTCTAATGATATTATTACAATTACAGCAATTAAGGCAGGGGAAACACCCTAGTTTAGGAGTAGATAACAATGTTTGGACTTGTTTCTTTTTTTAACCTATATATGCTTTTATTAATGAATCTTTAATATTCTTACATCGCCTGTATGCAGGCATAGGTGGCTGTTGAAAGTCCATAACATTAGGATTCAAATCCTTGATAATGGGCCAATGTTTTTTAATAACGTTATTAATCTTATTACTTAAAGGGTTAAATCATACGTTTATTTTTATTCTTCTTGTGTCTCTTATCTGAATTATATTCACCTTTTAGAATAGTTTGTCTAGGAATATCGTCTACCTCTTTTATATAGCGTTCAATCAAGGGCTTTGGATAACCCCTCTGTAGAAATAGATTACCCATTTCTCTAAGTCTAGTGTGAGCTAGCTGGTCATCTGAAACAATTTTTTTAACCCGTAATAGCTGACTCTTGGGGAGACTATTAATAAGAGGTGGATAATGTACACTTTCATATTTCAATAGATTATTCCTATCGCTTTCTTTCCTATATAGATCAACCTTTAATTCTCTACCATTCTTTTGAATAGTAGTATCCAAAAAAATCTATAGATACCTCGCTACATACCAATTTTAGCTTAATGTATCTAGTTGAAATATTGAGGTCAGCTACAAAGGACTGCAATGAGCCAATGTCACTCCCCCATATGCCAAAAATATCGTCTATATATCTATACCAATATAATCCATATTTTTGGAATGCTTTCTGAGTGTATACAAACCTCTCTTCATAAGTATTCATAAAGACATTGGCATATGTGGGGGCAACATTGGACCCCATTGCAGTCCCCCCGCATTGAATGTAAAAAGTATCCTGAAAAAGAAAATAATTGTAGTATAAAACCAACTGCAATAGCTCAAGAATAAAATGACATTGAGAATTAGAAAATTTACCACTAGACATAATGGTTTGTTTCATTGCACCCATCCCACTCTCATGTGTGATTGATGTATACAACGATGTTACATCTAATGAGAATAAGATAAATTTGTCACTTTGTAATTCCAAAGAATCTAACTTTGTTATAAAATCCCCAATATCTCTAATGTAGGACATAGATTGAGTAGCAAAAGGTCTTAGTACTCTGTCAAGATATTTAGACACATTAGATAGAATAGAATCTGTGCTATATTGTAATACCACCAGAGAAATTGTGTAAAATGGATAGATATCTAGAGGTTCCTACTTACACTGATGTTTTTCAAGTCCCTAAAAGAATTTCGGACATTGTTACTAAGGATTGGGATAGACCAGGCATTCCGTTCTCTTCCCCCCCCCTCCTACTTTTAAGAAAATGTTTCCCATATCTGACACCATTCGGGATTCTTGGCAAACGGTCCCTAAGGTGGAGGAAGCTATTTCTACCCTAGCTAAGCGTACAACTATACCTATTGAGGACGGTTGTGCTTTCAAAGATCCTATGAATAAAAAATTGGAGGGTCTTCTGAAGAGATTGTTTATTCATCAGGGTTTTCTTCTACAACCTATAGCGTGCATTGTTCCAGTTACTACTGCAGCAGCTTTTTGGTTCGAGGCACTAGAGGAGTCTCTTAAGGTTGAGACCCCATTAGATGATATCTTGGAATTAAGGCTCTCAAGCTAGCTAATTCTTTTATTACTGATGCCGCTTTTCAAATGGCTAAATTAGCGGCGAAAAATGCAGGCTTTGCCATTTTAGCGCGTAGAGTGTTATGGCTTAAATCTTGGTCTGCTGATGTATCATCAAAATCTAAGCTTTTAGCTATTCCTTTTAAAGGCAAGACCCTATTCGGGCCTGAACTGAAGGAAATCATTTCTGACATTACTGGAGGTAAAGGTCATGCCATACCTCAGGATAAGACTGTTAAAGGATTCCAAAACTTTGCTTTTGTTACTCCATTTAACTACCTAAAATCGATTAACAATAACTTAAGGATTAAAACTTACTCGTTTAAAATTAAAAACAGGTATTTCTTGCGTTTACAAAAGTACTTACAAAATCCTTGAAATCGCGTCACCCAAGCCAAACCCCCTTTCTCAGTGTATAAATTATAATACAGTCAGTCCTATCACTATGCTCTAGCGTGCATATCATTATCCCTAGGATTTGTCATCGCGCGCATGCGCAAACTATTCCTCCGCTTATCGCATATTGGCTATTTGAATACAATCGCCATTACAAGCCATCTACTGGCATAACGCATGCGCATTAAAAAAATTATATCGATTACATCAGTATTCATATCTTTTTAACATCGGTATTAAATGCGTTATATATTGTATATATGCTCGTTATTACTAGGGGTATTATAGCAGCTAAGCGCGCACATCTTACCTGCTCGAGAACGCTGGAACATCTGAGAAGAGAATGCTCGATTACGGAGGTCTGCAGCTCAAAATGATGGTGACGTATTTTATGACGCGTGAAAAATACAGCGCATGCGCAGTACGTCAGATTACGGCCATATTGTTAACGCAGGTTATCAGGGACTATTGGTTACGGACATCGCAACTAGTAAGTGTGGGTTTGGAAATCTATTAAATTTGTATTAAGAATATACAGAAAACGATACATATTTTATAATTCAAGCATATTGTCAATATGATTATTACATATGTTTTAATCGTTTGAAAGGAACTTTGTTGAAAGGTTTAGTGTCCCTTTAAGATGAGGGCTACACAAAATAATTTTCGTTCCTTTCGAAACTTTAAAGGTGGACCCTCTACTTCCTCTTCCGCCACAAAGCAGGAGGGGAATTTTGCACAATCCAAGTCAGTCTGGAGACCTAACCAGGCCTGGAATAAAGGTAAACAAGAAGCCCGCTGCTGCTACCAAGACAGCATGAAGGGGCAACCGGATTTAGTAGGGGGCAGACTTTCTCTCTTCGCTCAGGCTTGGGCAAGGGATGTTCAGGATCCCTGGGCATTAGAAATTGTGACCCAGGGGTATCGGCTAGAATTCAAGGATTTTCTCCCAAGAGGAAGATTTCATCTTTCACGTTTGTCTGTAGACCAGACAAAAAGAGAGGCGTTCTTACGCTGTGTAAAAGACCTCTATACCATGGGTGTAATTTGTCCAGTTCCAAAACTAAAACAGGGACAGGGGTTTTACTCAAATCTGTTCGTGGTTCCAAAAAAAGAGGGAACCTTCAAACCGATTTTAGATCTCAAATGCCTAAACAAATTTCTCAGAGTCCCATCATTCAAGATGGAGACTATACGAACAATTTTGCCAATGATCCAGGAGGGTCAATATATGACCACCGGGGACCTTAAAGATGCGTATCTTCACATTCCTATCCACAAGGATCATCATTGGTTTCTAAGGTTTGCCTTTCTAGACGAACATTATCAGTTCGTGGCCCTTCCTTTCGGGTTGGCCACAGCTCCCAGAATCTTCACAAAGGTGCTAGGGTCCCTTCTGGCGGTTCTCAGGCCACGGGGCATAGCAGTGGTGCCCTATCTGGACAATATTTTGATCCAGGCGTCAACTTATCACCTGACTAAATCTCACACAGACATCGTGTTGGCAAGAACTCACGGTTGGAAAGTGAATATAGAAAAGAGTTCACTAGTTCCACTAACAAGAGTTCCATTCTTGGGAACTCTGATAGACTTGGTAGACATGAAAATTTTTCTGACGGAGGTCAGAAAGTCAAAGATTCTAACTACTTGCCGAGCACTTCAGTCTATTCCTTGGCCATCAGTGGCGCAGTGTATGGAGGTCATTGGGTTAATGGTAGCCGCAATGGACATCGTTCCGTTTGCTCGCTTTCATCTCAGACCACTGCAGCTGTGCATGCTCAGACAGTGGAATGGGGATTATGCAAATTTATCTCCTCAGATAAATCTGGACCTAGAGACCAGAGATTCTCTTCTTTGGTGGTTGTCACAGGATCATATGTCCCAGGGAATGTGTTTCCGCAGGCTAGCATGGATCATAGTGACGGACGCCGGCCTCTTGGGCTAGGGTTCAGTCTGGCCTTCCCTGAAGGCTCAGGGTGTTTGGACTCAATATTCTGGAACTGAGAGCAATATTCAAAGCGCTTCAGGCGTGGCCTCAGTTGGCCTTGGCCAAATTCATAAGATTCCAGTCAGACAATATCACAACTGTAGCATATATCAATCATCAAGGGGAACAAAGAGTTCTCTAGCGATGATAGAGGTTTCAAAGATAATCCGATGGGCGGAGACTCACTCTTGCCACCTATCCGCAATCTATATCCCAGGAGTAGAGAACTGGGAAGCGGATTTTCTAAGTCGTCAGAGTGGGAGCTCCATCCGGAGGTGTTTGCGTCATTGATTCATCAATGGGGTACACTGGAATTGGATCTGATGGCATCTCGTCAGAATGCCAAACTTCCTCATTACGGGTCCAGGTCTTTTTCTTTTTTTTTTTTTTTTTTTTTAATTTTTTTTATTTATTATAGCCATTCAAAACACGACAACAAATCATAATATCAAAAAAAATTACTGTCACACAGGACCAGTAAAAAATTTGCCAACATTATCTTCTCTATAGATACACAGGCAAAATAAAAAAAAAAACAATTTTTAAACTACATTTTATCCTCATGAGTTTAACAAAGTAATGGCTAATATTTACCTCCTGTATATAAATAAAAACATAAGGAAAAAAAAAACAAACAAAAAAAAACCCATGTAAACCCTCACCCTACCAGGATCGATCATGAAATACCTACTACCCTCTTAATCTATATCCCCTGCATTCCTTAACCAGGTATCTGGGAACACCTGTAGTATGACAAGCTCAGCAAAGCTCACAGATGCCAAGAAGGGCAGCAAGATCTGCTTCTGGAGGCAGAAAGTATATGATTTAATAATCGGAGCCCAGCTTTCCAAAAATTTTCTAATTCTTCTTTCTGATACTTGCTGTAGATGAAACGATTCAAAAATAATCTGAGCTTGGATATCCTTCAATACTGACACGAGAGAAGGGGGTGTCTTTGATATCCATTTTTTAAAGATATTATATCTCACAATTAGTATAATAATATTTAGGATATACAGCGACAAATTAACTCTCTCATCAGGGAAAAGCAACACTATATCTTTCAGAGAAAGGGAGATAGAAGTTTCAAAGACTCTATTATACCAATATTGAATTTTCTGCCATAGTTGTGATATTTTAGGACAGGTCCATAACATATGGCGAATATCCGCCTGCACACAAGAACAATGTTCGCACTTAAAAGATTTACCCGGAAAAAATTTAGCTAATTTCGCTGGGGAATAATAATAATTATTTAAAAGTTTTAAGTGAGATTCTTTCCAGCTTACTGCTATCGAATATCTAGCCACAGTTGCCAGACTATTGATTAGCATCTCCCGGTCTATCGCTGGAATATATCGTGACCAGGCTCGGATTAAATTATCCTCCTCCAGTATGCCCTGTTTCGTCAACATGATGTCATAAATTAGTGAAATTGATGCATCCCCCATATTAAATTTTCTAATACAACTCTCAATCTCAGGCCATTCCCATCTTCCCGTCGCATACCATCTTTGTCCACTGAGAAAGTGTCGAATTTGAAAGTAAGCAAACCGATTAGCACTCGGAAGCGAGAACTGCTCCCTAATAGTCTCCCAAGGTAAAATCTGACGATCATCATTGAGGAGCTGATTCAAGTATACCAGTCCCTCATTCTGCCAGACCTGGAAACATTTTTGATCTATCCCAGGTATAAATAAAGGATTTCCTCTAATAGGTAAAAAGTCCGAAAAAGCCGGATCAACTTTACACAACTTACAAACCTTATGCCAAATCACCACTATATTCCTTACTGATATAAGGGAAAACACCCTTCTTGGTAAAGACTGCGGAACACAATGCAGAAGGGCCGTTAAGGACCAAGGTTTAACCACATATGATTCTAGATCATATGTAGAAACCAAATCAGCCTGAGCAATCCAATCTACCGCTATTTTAATTAGTGATGCCCAATTATATAATCTAATACTAGGAAGAGCCAAGCCTGCTCCCGTAAATTTCTGCATTAGCCTATTAATCGAAATCTGAGGTTTTTTAGATTTCCACAGAAACTTAGAGAGCCACGAAGACAAGTTCTTTAAATCCTTATTAGAAATAATAAGGGGTAAATTTTGGAGAAAATAAAGAATTTTAGGAAAAATTATAGTCTTTATTAGATTAACCGAAGCGGTAAGTGACAATGGAAAAACAGCCCAAAGCTTGAGGTCTTCCTGTATTTTCTGAAAAAGAGTCGTAAAGTTTGCCTGATACCACTGTTTCGGATTCCTATCTATCTCTAATCCCAGATATTTGATCGCATTGACATTACGGAATATTGTACTAGGTCGATCCACCCTCTGGTGTCCGAGCCACATCAGGTCACTCTTTTCCATATTGATTTTGTACCCGGCGAATGTACTAAAATGCTTTATCGTATCAACCACTCTTGGAATAGTGGCTGTTGTTTTACTCAAAAATAATAAGATATCATCTGCATATAGGAGGATTTTCAGGTTCTGAAGGCCTAGCTGGATCCCTGGAAGAACCTCTCGCAGTCTAATCGCCAAAGGTTCCAATACGATATTAAACAGTAGGGGCGAGAGAGGGCAACCCTGCCGCGTGCCTCTATGCAATAGTAAGCTGGGAGAGATCAAGGGATCCCCAAGCTGTACTGATAGATGCTCTAGCAGTACCTTGGTCGTTCAACCTGGCTTATGTGTTTCCTCCATTTCCTCTCCTACCTCGTCTGATTGCAAGAATCAAACGGGAGAGAGTTTCAGTAATCCTGATAGACCCTGCGTGGCCACGCAGGACTTGCTATGCAGATCTAGTGGACATGTCCTCTCTGCCACCGTGGAAACTGCCATTGAGACAGGACCTTCTCATCCAAGGTCCGTTCCAACATCCAAATCTAAATTCTCTGCAGCTGACTGCCTGGAGATTGAACGCTTGATTTTATCTAAGCGGGGATTCTCTGAGTCGGTCATTGATACTTTGATTCAGGCTCGAAAGCCTGTCACTAGAAAAATTTACCATAAGATATGGCGTAAATATCTTTATTGGTGCGAATCCAAGGGCTACTCATGGAGTAGGGTTAGGATTCCTAGGATTTTGTCCTTTCTCCAAGAAGGATTGGAGAAGGGATTATAAGCTAGTTCCTTAAAGGGACAAATTTCTGCTTTGTCAATTTTACTACACAAGTGTCTCGCGGATGTCCCAGACGTTCAGTCCGTTTGTCAGGCTTTAATCAGAATCAAGCCTGTGTTTAAACCTATTGCTCTGCCATGGAGTTTGAATTTAGTTTTCAATGTTCTTCAAGGGGTTCCGTTTGAACCCATGCATTCCATGGATATTAAGCTTTTATCTTGGAAAGTTTTGTTCTTAGTTGCTATCTCTTCTGCTCGAAGGGTTTCTGAGCTTTCTGCGTTACAATGTGATTCGCCTTATCTTATATTCAATTCTGATAAGATGGTTTTGCGTACTAAACCTGGATTCCTTCCTAAGGTTGTTTCAAATAAGAATATTAATCAGGGGGAGGGTGGAACCGGCAGCTGACATGAGCGCAGCTTAACTCCGGAGCTCCGCCGCAAACAGCCCTCAATCACACAAATATCCTGGCCATCCACCTCAGAATCGCCTTCATAGGCACTGGCATTTAAACATCTAAACCCTAGAGAGGGCAGCGGGGCAAACTTGTGACGCCCCAGAGCACTCAGACCTCAGTATCTACACGGCCGCCACAGGCCGCATCTCGCACCAGACTCACCACCCACCTTTCCTGGGGCCTTACCGCCTGTCACGGAGCCCCTACAGAGGCGTCAATACAGCGGATCCCCTCCCTACAGCCTAACCTACCTTCCGGACTGATCTCCCACCAGGCCGCACAGAGAACCGGACAGCAGCCGCAACTTTAGGCCGGGGATTGGGCGTACCACGGCACTCGAAACGGACCCGGGTAAGCCAGCAACTATAAAGCCTCTGCCCACAACACAGCGGTATTGCCGAGCAGGCCCCTGTACCCCCTTCATCAGCCTTCTTTAACTCTCACACTAAAGGGCAACCTTATCTGGGGTTTGGGCCTATCATTAAAGACAAGGCAGAAAACAGCAAGCCTTACTGCCCCCTCTTAGCTAGTGTCTAAGCCTACCTAGGACTGCACCTTATAAACCTAAACTACCTTCACGGGAGGCCCCCCTCATATGGGTTATTAACCCTTGACAGAGCAAAACAAACATAAATCAAAAGGAGGGGAAAGAAAGGCAGGAATACAAAGACACAAAAGAAAAACCAAAAGAATAAGGGAGAATACAACAAAATAAAGACACTACCCTCTTTTAATTCTCCAGGAACCAGCTCCTCATATACACGCTGCCTTGTTCCACCTGCAGCCTTAACCAAACATCTGCCAATCATCCTCCATAAGGTGACACCTCCAGAGCAAGGTCACCCCACTTTCTTCTTTGTTTATCACCCAGCCATCTATCTGACCCACATACTATCCAAAATGACGTCAAAGCGCAATACAAAACAAGACAAATTGATCAAACCTGCAACAGGCAAATCCCTCACTATGTCTTCTTTCCTACAATGCCCTGACCCAATCTCTCCTACTAGCCGTAGGCCCAGGGAAAAATCCCCCCCTGCACACTCACAAGAACTGCAAGCAAGCAACACCCAGTCAGAAAACTGTCCACTCTCACCCACCTTCCTCAAAAATTTACCGTCAAAGCAAGATATTGCGGACATAGTACGATCCTGCATAAGAGAGGAACTTGCAGAAATGAAGCAGGACATTCACACATTAGGTTTTCAGGTTGAAACCCTGGAGAGTAATCAGGACACTATCAAAGAAGATGTACATCAACTAAATGAGCAGCTCGCTTCCCAACATGAAACTATCCTCTCACTTCAAGAAAAATTAGATGATTTAGAGAACCGCAGCAGGCGCAAAAACATGCGCATCAGGGGGGTACCTGAATCAATTCTACCTAAAGACTTTCCAGTTTATCTCCAAGACCTCTTTCGCCATTTAAAAGACTCATCCTTTCCAGATGATATCCAATGGGTCAGGGCACACAGGACATTGCGACCAAAGCCACCCGACTCAGCCCACCTAGAGACATTGTGATACGCTTTAAAGTATTCCAAGAAAAGGAAATGCTCTTGAACCAATCTCGCAAAAATCAACCTATACGTTTCAGGGGCAACGTACTACAATTCTTTCAAGATTTGTCAACCCGGACCCTGCAACACAGGAAAGAATTCTCACCCCTTACAACCCTACTCAGAAACAAGAAGATTCCATACAGATGGGGCTTCCCTACAAACGTCTGGACTATCAGCAACAACACCCGCATAGTCTGCAAATCTCCAGAGGACATTCAATCATTCTGCTCATCACTTGGACTGGATCCCCCTAAAGAAACACCCCCTCAGGGACAGAAAACACCCCAAAACCCCAAGAGACTGAGCAATCCTGCAGAGTCCTGGCACACTGCCATTCACAAAAAAACCAAGCCTCCGAGTACAGCAGCTAGAAGCCAACTCCCCTCTAGCCCCACCTCCTCCTGCAGCCAGTCGCCTTAAAGACGAACTACCTATATTCCAACCCTCAGGGACGTTGCACATCACTTTGAACTTTGGGTAATGTTTTCTTTTTAATTTGGACGAATATAATTGAATGCTATACCCTCTGTTCTCTCCCATCTACCACTTACCTTCTCACCCCCTCCCAGCACCCTTCCCCCACTGCCCCTCATCCCCCTTCCCATTACCTACCCCAAGCCAGGATGTCTGTCAAATTAACCCTAAGCAAAAAAAGAACTATTAGGGCTCTTTGCGGTACTACCCCCGCACCGCTCTCAGTTATGCCCTACAATAGGATGAGAGACTTTTTCACCATTTGTTTGTTGTTCTTCATAGTTCAGTTCATGTTTGTTACAATCATCAATGTTATATTGTTAACCACGATTTATTGTTCATATTGTTGTACATTTTATGCACCTTTTTATACTCCTGCAGGTATTCTATCTGTTACACAGACTTTACTCTACCATAACAGGTCCACATTTACTATACTGCTTCATCTTGTCAAAACATCAACCATCACTACACCATGACGTCCAAAGACACCATTGACCAGACAAGAACACTAACCCTCCTTACACAAAATGCAAAGGGACTGAACTCTCCACACAAAAGATCAAAAGCCTTACTTGACCTTTCCAAAAGACAGGCCGATATCTTGTTTCTACAAGAGACCCACTTCAGACGCAATAAGGAACCCAAGTACTTTGGTAAGATCTACACCACACATTACCACAGTTCTAATACTTCTAAGAGCGGTGGGGTCAGCATTTTAATTCACAAATCGCTCCCCTTCACCCTGTTACATGCAGCGAAAGACTCAGATGGCAGGTTCCTCGCTCTAGTGGGACTGCTTTTTGGCAGGCCAATCACATTAATCAATATTTACGCCCCAAACACCAATCAAACCCCCTTCTTCAAATATACACTTAATAGAATAGTTGACATCGCAAAAGGCCCCACTTTATCGCTGGCGACTTCAATGTACCATTGCAACCCATGAAGGATAGCTCTAACCCCAATGTTGCTATCTCCAAAAAAATCACAAACACACTTTGGGTAGGACTACGAAACCTTAACCTGCATGACACTTGGCGCTTCATCCACCCAGACACTAGGGATTATACTTTCTTTTCACATCCCAACAAGACGTACAGTCGCTTAGACTATATCTTTTCCAACCAAGCATCCTTATCCTTGGTCAAAAGATGCGACATCTCCCCCACATCATGGTCCGACCACTCCGCAGTAAAACTTAAAATCTCTTGGCC
The DNA here is from genome assembly GCF_027579735.1 of Bombina bombina. Lineage (NCBI taxonomy): Eukaryota > Metazoa > Chordata > Amphibia > Anura > Bombinatoridae > Bombina > Bombina bombina. The sequence goes on along the minus strand of NC_069505.1, from coordinate 127,473,479 downwards.
AGATACACCCGTGACACCATATATATGGAAACTAGATAATAACTTACTAAATGACCCAGCCACCATAACAAAGATTAGCTCCACCATACAGGAATACTTCCACTTAAATACACTCTCAGTAGCTAATAAATACACGATCTGGGAAGCACATAAGTGCGTGATCAGAGGGGAGCTAATTAAACTAAAAAATCAATAGCAGAGATCGCAGAGACAATTATATAAAGACCTCTCAGACACGTTTGCCCGCCTAGATTTAGCCCATAAGTTGTCCCCAACTGATCCGCTACTAACAGCTAGCCTACAAGATGCCAGACAAGCTTTAGATAACTTTCTTCAAATTGAATACCAGTCACTTAGGACGAAAACCAACAGCATGTTCTTCCATGAGAGCAATAGATCAGGCAAGCTCCTAGCCAGGGCCTTAAAAAAAAAAGAGACTAAAAGCATACATAAACTAAATTAAGCGACCCCCCCCCCCCCCCCCCCCGCTACTCTCACTACCACTACCGACATCTTACAATCTTTCCACGACTATAATTCAAAACTCTATAACATCAACAAAAATTCCACACCAAATGGGCAAGCACAGTTACCCAAAATAACACCTGAGCAAACTCGACATCTTAACAGCCCTATTTCCCAGTCCGAAATGCTTGTGGCTATTAAATCACTTGACAACGGGAAGAGCCCCGGCCCAGACGGCTTCACAGGGAAATATTATCACACTTTCTCCTCCCTACTCCTACCCCATCTCACTCAGCTTTTTAACGAGGTATCAGAAACTAACCCTTTCCCCCAATCAATGCTAGAAGCACAAGTTGCAGTATTACCGAAACCAGGCAAACCCCCCACCACACCTGCCAATTTCCGCCCAATATCCCTTCTAAACACAGACATCAAGTTATACGCCAAGATACTTGCCACCCGTATCAATAACATACTGCCGCCAATCGTACACATTAACCAAGCTGGATTCACCCCCCTTAGAGAAACCAAAGACAACACCACCAAAATCCTTCTTCTAATGGAATACGCTGCCACTAACGGCATACCCTCCGCATTCATTTCCATGGATGCGGAGAAAGCCTTTGATAGGCTGGATTGGCTTTTTTTACGGACGACACTAAAACAATTTGGCTTCGAACAATCGTTCATAGGAAAAATATTCTCCCTCTACAACCGCCCCCAGGCAAAAATCAAACTAAATGATACACTCTCCCAACCATTCGACATCACAAACGGCACACGACAGGGATGCCCTCTTTCCCCTATTTTGTTTGTCCTCGCCATGGAGGTCCTTGCCTCCTACATCAGGCACAATGAGGCTATACATGGAATCAAAATAGCCCACCAAGAATACAAAGTCACTCTGTACGCTGACGATCTCTTTCTTACCATCACACAACCTGAATTGTCACTTCCATCACTCATGCAAACCCTCCACACTTATGGCGCCTTCTCTAACTTTAAAATCAACATTACAAAATCAGAATTACTGCCCATAGGGCTACGCGAGGACGACCTAGATGCAATACAATCATTAGCCCACTTTCGCCTTCAACGCCAATCCATCAAGTATCTAGGTGTCCACATATCCCCGCACTTACAGGTCATACTCGACTTAAATTTCAAAGCCATTTTTAACACAACAAATGCTTTACTTAGATCTTGGAGCAACAAGCCTATCTCTTGGCTGGGCAGGATTAATTCAGTGAAAATGACCCTCCTTCCCAAGTTATTATACCTCTTTCAAACCTTACCAATACCCACCCCAAATCCCCTAATTCATAAACTTCAAAAATCTATTATCTCCTACATCTGGCAACATAAGAGACCTCGAATAGCCACTGCCACATTATACCGCCCCAAGGAGCTAGGCGGCCTAGGGATCCCAAACTTAATGCAATACAGACTAGCCTCCTTCTACTCCCGAATTATCCACTGGAGTAGACACTCAGCGCATAAAGAATGGGTGCTCCTTGAGCACTTACTATCCTCCACCACCCACCTGAGCAGCAAATGCTGGCTACCATTCAATAAACGAAACCTACCAATACACCTCCCAACTATAACCAAAGAGACATTCAAGATGTGGGACTTGCACATTAAACGCCATAACCACATATCAACAATACCCTCTCCACTAACCCCCCTCTGCGCAATCCCGACCTCCCTGTTAAACTTCTCCCACAAGCAACTCAAACCCCCTATATATCCAGGGGCTTCCCTTGCCACGCAGTACTCATAAACGGGAAACCCAAGACTCTACCCGAAATCATATCAACACTAGGGACCACACAATTAAACTGGTTCCAACACCAACAGCTTTCAGACTTCATTACTAAACATCCCAAGAGAACCCAACTCACACGCCCTTTAACCAGCTTCGAAAGCAGCTGCATTAACGAAACATTGAGCAAAGGCTTCCTTTCATTCACACATCGACTACTCATGCAAACGTATCATCTCTCCCTCCCTTCTTACATACAAAAGTGGGAAAAAGAGATCGGCTCCACTCAAACCCATAAAGATTGGCTGCAGATCGTTTACTATATGACAAAATCTTCATCCTCCATTTATATAATGGAGATGAACGTCAAACTTCTGTACAGATGGTATTACACCCCATACCGACTACACGCCATTCTCCCCGAGCTCTCACCAAACTGTTGGAGGGGCTGCAACGACATAGGCACCCCAACACATATATGGTGGACATGTCCTGTCGCCCAAGCGTACTGGGAATCAATCAAAGTAGAATTTGAAATTTTCTTATCAACAAATCTTGAACTAAATATCTGGTTTTTCCTTTTTAACAAGTTCACTAAAATAAAATGTAAACTAAGACTGGCATTACTAACTATTATGACAAACTCAGCAAAACGGTTGATACCAAAACACTGGAAAAACCATAGCCTCCCATCAGTTTCAGTTTGGAAAGAAGCGACCTCTCAGTCACTCAAACTAGAAAAACACCACTACAACCGCAATAAACAGACAGACGACTACCACTCCATTTGCTTCCTATGGGAAGAATACCTCAACCACACACAACCCCCACACGCAACATAAGGAACCCTACAAGACCTTTTCTCTACATACCTACCTTTACACTCCATTGCTTGCAATCGACAATAGACCTTTCAGCCCCAACCGACTCTCCACCTATCTTCTCGACCTTACAACCCTTCTCTTTTCTACCTGCAGGAACCATGTAATCAGACTATATTTTACACAGTTAAATACCTAATTGGATACTTTCTTTTATTTAACCAATAACTATTCTCACCGTTGTTGACCCATAAAGGGTATCTTATTTATTATAAAAAAAAAAAAAAGGGAATTACTTTTCTCTCTGTATGTCAATTAAACTTTCTTTGTTGTTCCCTTGTAATTATAGAATTACCAAAACAAAACAAAAAACTGACGCATATGTACCATTTTGCAAATTCTCATGTTTGTATTATTTATACGTTTTTCAATAAAGCATTTAAAATCAAAAAAAAAAAAAAGAATATTAATCAGGAAATTGTTGTTCCTTCCTTGTGTCCTAATCCTTCGTCGAAGAAGGAACATCTGTTACATAACTTGGACGTGGTTCATGCCTTGAAATTTTACTTACAAGCGACCAAGGATTTCCGTCAAACATCTTCTCTATTCATTGTTTATTCTGGAAAGCGTAGGGGTAAAAAAGCTACGGCTACCTCTTTTTGGCTGAAAAGCATCATCCGCCTGGCATACGAGACTGCTGGACAGCAGCCTTCTGAAAAGATTACGGCTCATTCTACTAGAGCAGTGGCTTCCACATGGGCTTTTAAAAATGATGCTTCTGTTGAACAGATTTGTAAGGCTGCGACTTGGTCCTCCCTTCATAATTTTTCCAAATTTTACAAATTTGATACTTTTGCTTCTTTGGAGGCTATTTTTGGGAGAAAAGTTCTTCAAGCAGTGGTGCCTTCCGTTTAGGTATCTGTCTTGTCCCTCCCGTTCATCCGTGTCCTGTTGCTTTGGTATTGTATCCCACAAGTAAGGATGAATCTGTGGACTCGTCGTATCTAGTAGAAGAAAAGGAAATTTATGCTTACCTGATAAATTGATTTCTTCTACGATACGACGAGTCCACGGCCCTCCCTGTCATTTTAGACAGATTTTATTTTTGTTTTCAAACTTGTCACCTCTGCACCTTTTTAGCTTTTCTCTTTTCTCTTTCTATACCTTCGGTCGAATGACTGGGGGTGGAGAGAAGGGAAGAGCTATATATACAGCTCTGCTGTGGTGCTCTTTGCTACTTCCTGTTAGCAGGAGGATAATATCCCACAAGTCAGGATGAATCCGTGGACTCGTATCGTAGAAGAAATCAATTTATCAGGTAAGCATAAATTTCCTTTTTTTTTTTTTTTTGTTAACATTTATTAACTTCATAAATACTCAACCAGTTTAGTTTCAGCATTTCCAGTTTTCAAGGGCGCCCACAAAACTGCTAATTTGAAGTTTCTTTATCAAAATGAATAGTAAAAGCACCTGAAAAATAGTGTTTAATACTGAACAATCTGGAAACTTTATAGGAAAAGTAAACTTTGACACGCAGCTTTCGCAAGTAATCTTAAATTAACTATGAGTTTCATTCATCTTTTTTTTTTTTTTCCCGAAAGCTATCGATTTCATAATTTTTTAGTACCTTTTCAAAACGAGGGCTCCTATCGTCGTAACTCTGCCTTTGATAATTTTTTGTTTTTGTTTGATGATTAGCCTTGAGACCTTTTCAATTGGTCCCCCACTCGCATCCTAACAGACAAAATTACCGCCCACCCTTCTAAATACGCATTCTCGACTCTATAATTTTGTGCCCACATCATATCCGCATCCATGTAAAACGCATGCGCATTATCGTTTTGATGTTACCGCAATGCTAATTTGAGATCGCAGCAAGGAGACTGACGCGTTATATGCATGCGTGATACACAAAGATGAATGAGAACGCGCATGAATGTTCATGTAAGAGCCAGTGGGACCGATTTTACGTGTACATTTAGAGAAATACTGAAATGGTCGGATGGGAGGAGTGAAAATTGAATCGGGTAGGCGATTTCTTTTATAAAAAACTTTAAAATAATAATAGTTCTAAAAAAAAAAGGTAGCGACTATAGTTATCTCATACAAAATAATGGATAACATTAATGGGGATCATGTAAATTTACTTTCACTTTAAATGTACAGGTTACCCTAAAATTGTCCCCCTTTAATTAGTTGTTGGAGTGTATTAAATTGTTTAAATAAGGCTTTTACCTTTACATCCATATTTGAAATAGCTGATTTTGCCTGTGGTATCCCTTCCTATACTGAAAGTTTCTATACTTAAGGGAACAGGCTAATCCAAATTAAAGAAAGAGATAGTAGAGCGCAAGTACAGTTGATACAAAACTCCTTACAGGTGAAAAGATCCTTCGTTCTTTTCAGAAGCAAAAGTTGAGAAAAAAGTGTGAATGTAAGGGCGCTTACAAAAGCTAAAGGTATCAGTGAGTTACAATGAGTGTTTATAAATAAAAAATATATGTGAATTGCACTACGTGTTTATAGGTAAGTGCCCAGATATGTGGTCAGTAAAAAAAGTTTATAATCGGTGTCCAGGTATAATAAAGTATATATTTATTGCAAATATAAAAAGTGAAAAATACTGTATAGAAATTTAGCTAAGATGTATAAAAATGTTATTACCAAGGGTAGCAATATAAAGGGGACGTCTCCCCAGCGAATATACACAATCTAAAATAACAGATAAATGTACAAGAAATATATAAATATATATATATATATATATATATATATATAAAATATATGATATAAAATATAATAAAATCTGAATATATGGTACTCAAAAAAACAACTAAAAGAGTTCTGACATGTTTGTCAAATACAAATCTATCAAGAAGCTAAAATGCTAATAAATCTGTATTAGACCACAGATATTAATAGTATGGAAATTTCCCCAGAAGCGTTAATCATAAGTTCATGAAGCCACAGTTCAAATGATGTTAAAGGATCGTAATGATTCAAAAGTTCCCATTTAATAGCGAGGAGCTCCTCTGGCAAATGTAGGTGGATTTCCACTATGTAGGCAAACAAGAACCGTTAGGCAGTGAACAGCACAATTGTAAAGGGCTCAGAAACAGGAAGTTTACCACACAAACAAGGTGCTTGTTACCTTTAGATTCTATGCCTCTGTAGCGTTAAACATTCTGAAATCAACTGATGTTATAAGCAAAAATTATACATATTACCTTGAAATCTTTGTATATCTGTAGAGCAGTTTCAAAGTAGCAACTGTTGGTCTTGCACATCAAACTCGAGTATACCGCACGTGACTTGGCGTCTGACGTCACCGGTGACACTCGGGGGCTCGTTCCTCCTTGCGACTCGAAGAAGGGGAAACAAACATTCAGAGTTTGCTCCAATGATAGATAGTCACAACATTCAACGCGTTTTGCTCTATTACAGAGCTTTATCAAGATAAGTGTGACAAAATCTTCATCTACCTTTTTAAAGGTGTAGCAGGATCCTGATTGGTTCAGACATAATTGGCCTTAGTTAAGGTGGACTTTTAGTTTGTAAGGTATCATTTTGCTTTTAATGTCCAAGTGTCGCTACATTTAAAAGGTGGAATTTTTTTTTTAATTTGATAGTTTCCTCTTTACGTAGAATATAATTTACTGTTCATTATAGCCCATGATTTGGATTTAGTAACTTTTCGTCTCTCATTTTCTTATTAAACATATGAGTACACAAATATCCTTATTAATATTTTGTATGAAAAAGTATATAACATTGAGATAGAAACAGTAGCATAACCTCTATTCATATGCTTACGGCTAACATACTTATTGATATAAAACCATCTTTTCTATTGTTCTTAGCTTTCAAAAAATTGTGCAAAGGATGTGTGCAAAGGGAAACAAATAATAATACTACATATGAAGTTAGCAGATTTAAAAACCTGATACATTTTTATGTTTAATACTTTAATCACTCAAAAAGTGAGAGATTAAATAGTGTTGAAGTGTTAGTGCAACTTTTAAGTTGTCACTAATGTGTGATCTATTTAGATTTTCTTCTAGTGTGGTGATAAGTACAACTAAATTGTTTTGTGTAAAAGTGACTGTGTGTAAGATAACAATTAGATGATTATACTAGACACTATTCAAAAAGGAAAGGGGAAAGGTCTAGCTCTGAATTCAGGCCTTTTGGGAATAAAGTGTTAAACTTATAAATTAGTTCTGCTTCCTTTATCCCCAATATGAAATATCTTTGGTGTTACCTTTTGTGGATTGTTTTAAAATGTTTGTATAGGTGAGTATCCTCAACTCCATTCTTGATATTGCAGATGTGTTCTCTAATCCTGTCTCTGACAGCTCTCTTTGTTTCTCCAAAGTAAAAGAGATTACAAGTACATTTTAGAACATATATTACATTTTTATGGGTACATCTTATTATATCGTTTTATTTTGAAGGGTTTTTCTGAATTATTTATCAGTATACTTTTTATCTTGTTGCTATGACTACAAGCTTTACATGTGTAGCAGGGAAAAAAACCCATAAGGTTATTTCCTATTAGATCTTTCTGTTTCATATTTCTTATTTGAGTATTTTTTTAATTCACTGGGGGCCAAGATTGTTTTAAAGTTTGCAGCTTTTTTAAAAACAAAGTTAGGGTTATCAGAAATTTTGTCTCCCAAAATACTATCCTCTTTTAAGAGGTGCCAATGTTTTCTGACAATCCTCCTTATAATATTATGATCAGCATGATACTGATACATGGTACTTTGATTCTATCACTATTTTCTTTTGGTCTTTCTTTATATCCCAACAGGGACTCTCTTTTGGTGTTTATTGCTCTTTCAATAGCTTTACTTGTGTTTTCAGTTTTATAGCCTCTTGAGTTAAATCTCTCTGCTAACACGTCAGCCTGTTGCTCAAAGTCTACCAGCCTAGAGCATTTTTTTCGTATACGGAGATATTGTCCTATGGGGATATTTTCTTTCCAAATGACAGCTATTGGCATGATCATAATTATTGCAGTCAACTTTTTTAAAATGAGTTTTAGTCTCTAACTTGTTATCCATCGTCATTATTTCCAAATCTAGAAATATGGCCAAATTCCTACTGCAGTTGTAGGTGAAATTAAGACCCCAGGTGTTTTATTCATTTCCTCAAACATCAAAATTAAATCCTCTTTTGGACCCTTCCAAACTATTAGTAAATTTTCTATGTACCTCTTATAGAGTACAAGGTTTGCACCATAGTCACCATTGCCAAAAAAACTCGGTTTCCTAGGCTCCCATAAACAAATTGGCATAGCTAGGTGCAAACCTTGTACCCATAGCCGTCCCTTCGATTTGAAGGAAGAAATTTTCATTAAAGGAGAAATAATCATTTTCTAGTATATATCTTATACTTTTGAGGATAACATTTCTATGTTGATCTATCATATTTGTGTCAGATTTCAAGAATTGTTCAAAGCCTGAATACCTCTAGAATGATTTATCACTGTATATAATGATGTGACATCACATGTCGCCAAAAACATGTCATCTTCCCATTTTAACATATTAAGGATATTAAGAACTTGTGTAGAGTCCTTCAGGTAAGAATCTAGATTTTTTTTACATGTTTCTGTAGATAACCATCTACATATTTTGACAAGTTGGCTGACATAGAGTCGATACCAAAAATGATTGGTCTACCGGGAGGGTTGACCAAACATTTGTGGATTTTCGGAAGAAATAGAAAATAGGGATTCTGGGAAATTTAGGTGTTAAAAATCCATATTCTTTTTCATTTAATACCCCTAGTTTTTTACCATCCAATAAGATCTTATTTAGAATATTTGTAAACTTCTCAGTTGGATCAAATTCTAATTTTTATAAGTCTTAGCATCATTTAGAAGTCTATAAGCTTTTGTTAAATAGTTCTTAGTGTCCATCAGGACAATTCCTCCGCCCTTGTCGGCCGGTTTTATAGTAATTTCTGTATTTTTTTTGAAGGTCATTAATAATTGTCTTGATTGCATTTTTTAATATCTTTACATACTAATTTCTCAAATGTTTCCAAGTAGTTCACCTTGGCATGAATTGGATTACATTTTGATTTAACTTTGAAGTCTGTGTTGAATGCTTTCTAATGTTGGCGATTTTGTGTTTAATTGTCTTTCGACTAGGTTTTAAAAAAAAAAAAAAAAACTTTTTAAGGTGTAGATTTCTTACAATTTTTTTTAACGTGGATATGAGTGCTAAATTTATTTAATCTTACTGTCGGTGCAAAGGAGAGGCCTAAACTTAAAACTTTTTCTTCTTTTTTTAAAGAGATACTACTCAAATTAAAAATTCCTTGATGTATAGGATTTATCTCCACCTTTTGGCCTCATTTAGATATTCCCCTTCCCCTCTTTCCTCTAGACTTCTTTTCCTTCTGAGGTTGGATTCATTTTCTTGTCTGATCAAATCCCCTGAGGTGCCCTCTTTTTAGAGGGCTCCTCTCTAAAAAAAACAACTGGTTAATCACAAATTTGTCCCTCTTCCATTTGTCTAGAGTCCCTCATGGTCTCAAATCTATTTTGAACTGGTAGCCTCCATTTTTTCCTCCTGTCTATAACTGTCCCATCTGTTAGTTCTTCTGGGATATTCCCAATTATTGTACCTATTTTGATATCCTCTATATGGGTTCTGTCAGAAAGTGTTATGATGAAATTCAGAATTAAAATGTTCCCTATTGGAGTATTTGGGATGTCTTGTCCTTTCAAATTGCATATTTGGGTTACGGTTATATACTTTGTTATATTCATGATATTCATTGTATGGATTATGGTTTCTATTATATTCATAAGGATTATAATGGTTTGGATTATATCTCCTTGTTGTCTTATTATATGTATATTCATTTTTTTTGGTCACTTTTTATGTGTATTTAAAGAGGTTTCATTACTATTTTCTTAATTTGGTGATTGAGTATTGTCCTTTTTATATCTCTCTCCATTTTGCCCTACTTTGATCTTAAAAGATCTTTATTTAAATTGGCAAGTTTATCAATTATCACTTTTTGTCTCTCTTTATATTCATTGCTGTTTTTTCTATCTTTTATTTTTTCCTTGATTTCTAAGATGTTCTCTATATTGGCCAATGTTTCTTTCCTTGACCGTTTCAAAATATCAATTAGGGTATTGGATGCTTTTCTCAACGTGTCTGTCCATTCAATTTGTAAAGGGTCACCAAGTGGGAAAGTGCACTAGACCTCTAGGAATAATTCCTTTAGTCATATATCTATTTAAAAAGACTAGTTCAATTTTTGTTTTAACTCTTTAATCATATTATGTTATAAACTTTGCATTAAATCAGAAATTTTATCTGATAAAACAGGATTTGTAGGGGGAGTATTATCCTCTCTCATATCTAGAAAGATTTGATCCCTAAACTGAAATATATCATCCATTATAGGAGAGGTGACCTGCTGCTGCTACTAAATGAAGGATAAAACGATAAGTAAGAAAATAAAGAGATAGTAGAGCGCAAGTACAGTTGATACAAAACTCCTTACAGGTGAAAAGATCCTTCGTTCTTTTCAGAAGCAAAAGTTGAGGAAAAAGTGTGAATGTAAGGGCGCTTAAAAAAAGTTAAAGGTATCAGTGAGTTATAATGAGTGTTTATAAATAAAAAATATATGTGAATTGCACTACGTGTTTATAGGTAAAAGTGTCCAGATATGTGGTCAGTAAAAAAAGTTTATAATCAGTGTCAAGGTATAATAAAGCATATATTTATTGCAAATATAAAAAGTGAAAAATACTGTATAGAAATTTAGCTAAGATGCATAAAAATGTTATTACCAAGGGTAGCAATATAAAGGGGACGTCTCCCCAGCGAATATACACAATCTAAAATTACAGATAAATGTACAAGAAATATATGATATAAAATATTAAAAAATCTGAATATATGGTACTCAAAAAACAACTAAAAGAGATCTGACATATTTGTCAAATACAAATCTATCAAGACAAGAAGCTAAAATGCTAATAAATCTGTATTAGACCACAGATATTAATAGTATTGAAATTTCCACAGAAGCGTTAATCATAAGTTCATGAAGCCACAGTTCAAATGATGTTAAAGGATCGTAATGATTCAAAAGTTCCCATTTAATAGAGAGGAGCTCCTCTGGCAAATATAGGTGGATTTCCACTATGTAGGCAAACAAGAACCGTTAGGCAGTGAACAGCACAATTGTAAAGGGTTCAGAAACAGGAAGTTTACCACACAAACAAGAAAATGAGAGACGAAAAGTTACTAAATCCAAATCATGGGCTATAATGAACAGTAAATCATATTCTACGTAAAGAGGAAACTATCAACTTTAATTTTTTTCCCCCCTTTTAAATGTAGCGACACTTGGACCTTAAAAGCAAAATGATACCTTACAAACTAAAAGTCCACCTTAACTAAGGCCAATTATGGCTGAACCAGGATCCTGCTACACCTTTAAAGGTAGATGAAGATTTTGTCACACTTATCTTGATAAAGCTCTGTAATAGAGCGAAACGCGTTGAATGCTGTGACTATCTATCATTGGAGCAACTCTAAATGTTGTGATTATCTATCATTGGAGCAACTCTATTTTGAATTTTATAACCTGGGTTATTTTTTCCATTCTACAAAGATCTCCATCGCCTGCGTGCATAGCACTAAGTGCAGGTATCAGCATATATCCACCCTCTGGAGGTAAGACGCTTATCCTAAGTGACCATAAGGACTTAGTTTGCCCTTCTTCAAGTCGCAAGGAGGAACGAGCCCCCCGAGTGTCACCAGTGACGTCAGACGCCAAGTCACGTGCGGTGTACTCGAGTTTGATGTGCAAGACCAACAGTTGCTACTTGAAACTGTTCTACAGATATACAAAGATTTCAAGGTAATATGTATCATTTTTGCTTATAACATCAGCTGATTTCAGAATGTTTAACGCTACAGAGGCATAGAATCTAAAGGTAACAAGCGCCTTGTTTGTGTGGTAAACTTCCTGTTTCGGAACCCTTTACAATTGTGCTGTTCACTGCCTAACGGTTCTTGTTTGCCTACATAGTGGAAATCACCTATATTTGCCAGAGGAGCTCCTCGCTATTAAATGGGAACTTTTGAATCATTACGATCCTTTAACATCATTTGAACTGTGGCTTCATGAACTTATGATTAACGCTTCTGTGGAAATTTCCATACTATTAATATCTGTGGTCTAATACAGATTTATTAGCATTTTAGCTTCTTGATAGATTTGTATTTGACAAATATGTCAGATCTCTTTTAGTTGTTTTTTGAGTACCATATATTCAGATTTTTTAATATTTTATATATATATTTCTTGAACATTAATCTGTTATTTTAGATTGTGTATATTCGCTAGGGAGACGTCCCCTTTATATTGCTACCCTTGGTAATAACATTTTTATGCATCTTAGCTAAATTTCTATACAGTATTTTTCACTTTTTTATATTTGCAATAAATATATGCTTTATTATTCCTGGACACCGATTATAAACTTTTTTTACTGACCACATATCTGGACACTTTTACCTATAAACACGTAGTGCAATTCACATATATTTTTTATTTATTAACACTCATTGTAACTGATACCTTTAGCTTTTTTAAGCGCCCTTACAGTCACACTTTTTTCTTAATCAAAATTAAACTTTCATGATTCAGATAGGGAATGTCATTTTAAACAACTTTCCAATTTACTTTTTATCATCAAATCTGCTTTGTTCTCTTGGTTATTCTTTGTATAACATTGTGCTCACTCTCATGGCATTATTTATGAGTGAGCATGATTGGCTAAAATGCATTTTTGTCAAAATAACTGACAAAAATAAGGGTGTATACAGAAAGTGATAAATTAAGGAAATCTGATTTCCCTGCAAACCCAACCCATCAAATAATCAAAACATCAATTTCAAATACAAAATTAAATCAAATAAGCAATCTATCATGCATTTTATACTCTGAAGCTGGCATAAGTGATTCAGATAGAGCATGCAATTTTAAGCAACTTTTTAATTTTACTCCTATTATCAAATTTTCTTAATTCTCTTGGTATCTTTATTTGAAAAGCAAGAATGTAAGTTTAGATGCCGGCCCATTTTTGGTGAACAACCTGGGTTGTCTGGCTCCTTAGCTTAGTAAATTAGAAATTTGCTTAAAATTGCATGCTCTATCTGAATCACACAAGAAAAAAAATTGGGTTCAGTGTCCCTTTAAGGGAAAAGCAATTTTAGGAGATCTATACATTCGTAGGTTTTGTTAGCAAACGAATGGCTAGCGGCATTTGGATATTTTCCGAGGTGGATTTCTTCTTGTGGAAGTACAACACACTAAGATCTCGATTTGCACAGTTCTTAGTATGTTGCACTTTCACAAGAAGAAATCTGGCTCCGAAAATATTTGAATGGTGGTGACGTCGGCCATAGTCTGCATTTGTTTGCTAACTAAACATATCTACATTTTACAGTAGAGTGTCCCTTTAATACTTCCTAAAATCTAGAGTGCATTGTATTCATTTATTTTGTAATGTAACGTAACGTATACAAAAAACTCATCATATCATTTTTTTAAATTAAACTCACTAGAAGAGTGTCTATCCATTTTACCTAATCTATACTTTTATTAACAGGTACACTTAATAGAAACAATATTGTTTTTTCTTTTGTACTTAAACACAAAAAATACTTCTAATTAAAATGTTTTCTTTGAATTATAATTAAATTTAAAAATGTATAAAAATTTATTTTAGGTTCCTTTAAGATAATTTTTGTTTTAGAAATGAAATAATTCAATAGGTGTATTTCATATTTAGGGAGATAACATAAAATAATTATTAGCATAATACTGTACGATAGTTTCAAATTAATATTTTAAATGATTAATTTCAATAGTTTATTTAATAGGACTCTAAAGACCTACAATCTTCTCAAGCAGTTATTTTTATTTTAAATAAATTGATAGGCCTAAGAATGATCATTATTATTTTATACATCATTATTAATGTTTTAATTTATTTATAAAGCACCAATACGCTCAATGATTACAACTGTTGCTTCTGAGTGTATATAGATCTGTAAAAATGGCAGGGTAAAATCCTTTTTTTAATTTATTCATTTGCTTTTATATCACACCTCATATACCTGGAGAAGTAGTTTAGTTGTTGGAGACTCACAGAAACCTTTGTTTGTAAAATGGCAGCAGCTTATTCCCAACTGTCCCTATTTGAGAGGGACAGTCCCTGATTCTGAGCTCTGACCCTCTGAGGCAGCCAAATGCCCCCGTTTACAGAATTTCTCATAGCCACACTCACAGACACCCACAATCCAGCCCACTAACCACTAACCATGATCCCTACCAACACGGTGCTACCCACAAAATGGTGATGGCTCCTAGCAACCTGCTGTGTCCCTCATACTCGGCCACAAATATTGGGAGGTATGTGAATCTTAGAGAAGTATGCACAGTATTACTCTTAAAGGCACCAGCTGCTGCAAGTGCAAGAGATCACAGCACATATGCGTGTGATTGGTTGAAGGTCATACAGGAGAAATGGAACTGAAAGTAGGTTTTTAAAATTTGTCTGGAAAAAAAATGTATTGCTCATTTGAAATTTAAAGTACATCTGCATTGTCTTTTCTTTCATGTAATTAGCAAGAGTCCATGAGCTAGTGACGTATGGGATATACATTCCTACCAGGAGGGGCAAAGTTTCCCAAACCTCAAAATGCCTATAAATACACCCCTCACCACACCCACAATTCAGTTTTTACAAACTTTGCCTCCTATGGAGGTGGTGAAGTAAGTTTGTGCTAGATTCTACGTTGATATGCGCTCCGCAGCAAGTTGGAGCCCGGTTTTCCTCTCAGCGTGCAGTGAATGTCAGAGGGATGTGAGGAGAGTATTGCCTATTTGAATGCAGTGATCTCCTTCTACGGGGTCTATTTCATAGGTTCTCTGTTATCGGTCGTAGAGATTCATCTCTTACCTCCCTTTTCAGATCGACGATATACTCTTATTTATATACCATTACCTCTGCTGATTTTCGTTTCAGTACTGGTTTGGCTTTCTACAAACATGTAGATGAGTGTCCTGGGGTAAGTAAATCTTATTTTCTGTGACACTCTAAGCTATGGTTGGGCACTTTATTTATAAAGTTCTAAATATATGTATTCAAACATTTATTTGCCTTGACTCAGAATGTTCAACATTCCTTATTTTCAGACAGTCAGTTTCATATTTGGGATAATGCGTTTGAATCAATCATTTTTTCTTACCTTAAAAATTTGACTTTTTTTCCCTGTGGGCTGTTAGGCTCGCGGGGGCTGAAAATGCTTCATTTTATTGTGTCATTCTTGGCGCGGACTTTTTTGGCGCAAAAAATCTTTTCTGTTTCCGGCGTCATACGTGTCGCCGGAAGTTGCATCATTTTTTGACGTCCTTTTGCGCCAAAAATGTCGGCGTTCCGGATGTGGCGTCATATTTGGCGCCAAAAAGCATTTAGGCGCCAAACAATGTGGGCGTATTATTTGGCGCCAAAAAATATGGGCGTCGCTTTTGTCTCCACATTATTTCAGTCTGATTTTTTCTTTGCTTCTGCTTACTAGAAGCTTGTTTATTGGCATTTTTTCCCATTCCTGAAACTGTCATTTAAGGAATTTGATCAATTTTGCTTTATATGTTGTTTTTTCTCTTACATATTGCAAGATGTCTCACGTTGCATCTGAGTCAGAAGATACTTTAGGAAAATCGCTGTCTAGTGCTGGAACTACCAAAGCTAAGTGTATCTGCTGTAAACTTTTGGTAGCTATTCCTCCGGCTGTTTGTATTAATTGTCATGACAAACTTGTTAAAGCAGATAATATTTCCTTTAGTAATGTACCATTGCCTGTTGCAGTTCCCTCAACATCTAAGGTGCAGAATGTTCCTGATAACATAAGAGATTTTGTTTCTGAATCCATCAAGAAGGCTATGTCTGTTATTTCTCCTTCTAGTAAACATAAAAAATCTTTTAAAACTTCTCTCTCTACAGATGAATTTTTAAATGAACATCATCATTCTGATTCTGATGACTCTTCTGGTTCAGAGGATTCTGTCTCAGAGATTGATGCTGATAAATCTTCATATTTATTTAAAATGGAATTTATTCGTTCTTTACTTAAAGAAGTACTAATTGCTTTAGAAATAGAGGATTCTGGTCCTCTTGATACTAATTCTAAACGTTTAGATAAGGTGTTTAAATCTCCTGTGGTTATTCCAGAAGTTTTTCCTGTTCCTAATGCTATTTCTGAAGTAATTTCCAGAGAATGGGATAAATTGGGTAATTAATTTACTCCTTCTAAACGTTTTAAGCAATTATATCCTGTGCCGTCTGACAGATTAGAATTTTGGGACAAAAGTTGATGGGGCTATTTCTACCCTTGCTAAACGTACTACTATTCCTACGTCAGATGGTACTTCGTTTAAAGATCCTTTAGATAGGAAAATTGAATCCTTTCTAAGAAAAGCTTATCTGTGTTCAGGTAATCTTCTTAGACCTGCTATATCTTTGGCTGATGTTGCTGCAGCTTCAACTTTTTGGTTGGAGACTTTAGCGCAACAAGTAACAGATCATGATTCTCATAATATTATTATTCTTCTTCAGCATGCTAATAATTTTATCTGTGATGCCATTTTTTATATTATCAGAGTTGATGTCAGGTTTATGTCTCTAGCTATTTTAGCTAGGAGAGCTTTATGGCTTAAAACTTGGAATGCTGATATGGCTTCTAAATCAACTCTACTTTCCATTTCTTTCCAGGGTAACAAATTATTTGGTTCTCAGTTGGATTCCATTATCTCAACTGTTACTGGTGGGAAAGGAACTTTTTTACCACAGGATAAAAAATCTAAGGGTAAAAACAGGGCTAATAATCGTTTTCGTTCCTTTCGTTTCAACAAAGAACAAAAGCCTGATCCTTCATCCTCAGGAGCAGTTTCAGTTTGGAAACCATCTCCAGTCTGGAATAAATCCAAGCCTTCTAGAAAGGCAAAGCCTGCTTCTAAGTCCACATGAAGGTGCAGCCCTCATTCCAGCTCAGCTGGTAGGGGGCAGGTTACGTTTTTTCAAAGAAATTTGGATCAATTCTGTTCACAATCTTTGGATTCAGAACATTGTTTCAGAAGGGTACAGAATTGGTTTCAAGATGAGACCTCCTGCAAAGAGATTTTTTCTTTCCCGTGTCCCAGTAAATCCAGTGAAAGCTCAAGCATTTCTGAATTGTGTTTCAGATCTAGAGTTGGCTGGAGTAATTATGCCAGTTCCAGTTCTGGAACAGGGGATGGGGTTTTATTCAAATCTCTTCATTGTACCAAAGAAGGAGAATTCCTTCAGACCAGTTCTGGATCTAAAAATATTGAATCGTTATGTAAGGATACCAACGTTCAAAATGGTAACTGTAAGGACTATCTTGCCTTTTGTTCAGCAAGGGCATTATATGTCCACAATAGATTTACAGGATGCTTATCTGCATATTCCGATTCATCCAGATCATTATCAGTTCCTGAGATTCTCTTTTCTGGACAAGCATTACCAGTTTGTGGCTCTGCCGTTTGGCCTAGCTACAGCTCCAAGAATTTTTACAAAAGTTCTCGGTGCCCTTCTGTCTGTAATCAGAGAACAGGGTATTGTGGTATTTCCTTATTTGGACGATATCTTGGTACTTGCTCAGTCTTTACATTTAGCAGAATCTCATACGAATCGACTTGTGTTGTTTCTTCAAGATCATGGTTGGAGGATCAATTTACCAAAAAGTTCATTGATTCCTCAGACAAGGGTAACTTTTCTGGGTTTCCAGATAGATTCAGTGTCCATGACTCTGTCTTTAACAGACAAGAGACGTCTAAAATTGATTTCAGCTTGTCGAAACCTTCAGTCACAATCATTCCCTTCGGTAGCCTTATGCATGGAAATTCTAGGTCTTATGACTGCTGCATCGGACGCGATCCCCTTTGCTCGTTTTCACATGCGACCTCTTCAGCTCTGTATGCTGAATCAATGGTGCAGGGATTACACAAAGATATCTCAATTAATATCTTTAAAACCGATTGTACGACACTCTCTAACGTGGTGGACAGATCACCATCGTTTAATTCAGGGGGCTTCTTTTGTGCTTCCGACCTGGACTGTAATTTCAACAGATGCAAGTCTCACAGGTTGGGGAGCTGTGTGGGGATCTCTGACGGCACAAGGAGTTTGGGAATCTCAGGAGGTGAGATTACCGATCAATATTTTGGAACTCCGTGCAATTTTCAGAGCTCTTCAGTCTTGGCCTCTTCTGAAGAGAGAATCGTTCATTTGTTTTCAGACAGACAATGTCACAACTGTGGCATACATCAATCATCAAGGAGGGACTCACAGTCCTCTGGCTATGAAAGAAGTATCTCGAATTCTGGTTTGGGCGGAATCCAGCTCCTGTCTAATCTCTGCGGTTCATATCCCAGGTATAGACAATTGGGAAGCGGATTATCTCAGTCGCCAAACGTTACATCCGGGCGAATGGTCTCTTCACCCAGAGGTATTTCTTCAGATTGTTCAAATGTGGGGACTTCCAGAAATAGATCTGATGGCCTCTCATCTAAACAAGAAACTTCCCAGGTATCTGTCCAGATCCAGGGATCCTCAAGCGGAAGCAGTGGATGCATTGTCACTTCCTTGGAAGTATCATCCTGCCTATATCTTTCCGCCTCTAGTTCTTCTTCCAAGAGTAATCTCCAAGATTCTGAAGGAATGCTCGTTTGTTCTGCTGGTAGCTCCAGCATGGCCTCACAGGTTTTGGTATGCGGATCTTGTCCGGATGGCCTCTTGCCATCCGTGGACTCTTCCGCTACGACCAGACCTTCTGTCGCAAGGTCCTTTTTTCCATCAGGATCTCAAATCCTTAAATTTAAAGGTATGGAGATTGAACGCTTGATTCTTAGTCAAAGAGGTTTCTCTGACTCTGTGATTAATACTATGTTACAGGCTCGTAAATCTGTATCCAGAGAGATATATTATAGAGTCTGGAAGACTTATATTTCTTGGTGTCTTTCTCATCATTTTTCTTGGCATTCTTTTAGAATTCCAAGAATTTTACAGTTTCTTCAGGATGGTTTAGATAAAGGTTTGTCCGCAAGTTCATTGAAAGGACAAATCTCTGCTCTTTCTGTTCTTTTTCACAGAAAGATTGCTAATCTTCCTGATATTCATTGTTTTGTACAAGCTTTGGTTCGTATAAAACCTGTCATTAAGTCAATTTCTCCTCCTTGGAGTTTGAATTTGGTTCTAGGGGCTCTTCAAGCTCCTCCGTTTGAACCTATGCATTCATTGGACATTAAATTACTTTCTTGGAAAGTTTTGTTCCTTTTGGCAATCTCTTCTGCCAGAAGAGTTTCTGAATTATCTGCTCTTTCTTGTGAGTCTCCTTTTCTGATTTTTCATCAGGATAAGGCAGTGTTGCGAACTTCTTTTGAATTTTTACCTAAAGTTGTGAATTCCAACAACATTAGTAGAGAAATTGTGGTTCCTTCATTATGTCCTAATCCTAAGAATTCTAAGGAGAAATCGTTACATTCTTTGGATGTTGTTAGAGCTTTGAAATATTATGTTGAAGCTACTAAGTCTTTCCGAAAGACTTCTAGTTTATTTGTTATCTTTTCCGGTTCTAGAAAAGGCCAGAAAGCTTCTGCCATTTCTTTGGCATCTTGGTTGAAATCTTTAATTCATCTTGCCTATGTTGAGTCGGGTAAAACTCCGCCTCAAAGGATTACAGCTCATTCTACTAGGTCAGTTTCTACTTCCTGGGCGTTTAGGAATGAAGCTTCGATTGATCAGATTTGCAAAGCAGCAACTTGGTCCTCTTTGCATACTTTTACTAAATTCTACCATTTTGATGTATTTTCTTCTTCTGAAGCAGTTTTTGGTAGAAAAGTACTTCAGGCAGCGGTTTCAGTTTGAATCTTCTGCTTATGTTTTTCATTAAACTTTATTTTGGGTGTGGATTATTTTCAGCAGAAATTGGCTGTCTTTATTTTATCCCTCCCTCTCTAGTGACTCTTGCGTGGAAAGATCCACATCTTGGGTAATCATTATCCCATACGTCACTAGCTCATGGACTCTTGCTAATTACATGAAAGAAAACATAATTTATGTAAGAACTTACCTGATAAATTCATTTCTTTCATATTAGCAAGAGTCCATGAGGCCCACCCTTTTTTGTGGTGGTTATGATTTTTGTATAAAGCACAATTATTCCAATTCCTTATTTTATATGCTTTCGCACTTTTTTATCACCCCACTTCTTGGCTATTCGTTAAACTGAATTGTGGGTGTGGTGAGGGGTGTATTTATAGGCATTTTGAGGTTTGGGAAACTTTGCCCCTCCTGGTAGGAATGTATATCCCATACGTCACTAGCTCATGGACTCTTGCTAATATGAAAGAAATTAATTTATCAGGTAAGTTCTTACATAAATTATGTTTTTATTATGCAACACTACTGTATTTAATTGTCCTTTTTCATGATAGGGGTAGAGAGTCCTACCCATAATTAATAAACAGATGTGAGAAGGCAAGCCTTACAGAACAAGTCAAGAAATTCCACTAAATGGGTGTGGTTCAGTCCTGTAGACAGCAGTATGTAGAACTAACGAAAAGTGGAAAAAAAGTAGGTCTTTGGAACATGCAAAGAGTGTGACTGGAAGCATTATTTAAAATGGTATGCTCTATCTGAATCACACTTTTTTTTTTTGGGGGGGGTTATAGCTCTTTAATGCCACAAATAAGGTAGTTCTGACAAGGAGGGTCTTGTGGTTGAAATCATTGTCAGCTGTCATGGTTTTTAAGTCTAGACTTTGCTCTCTACTTTTTCAAGGTAACATTTTGTTCAGGCCTGGTGTGGATGCTTTTATTTCTACTGGCACTGGCGGTAAAGGCGCTTTTCTCCCTCAGGACAAAAAGTCTAAGGGTAAGATCAGGGCTTCTGTTTTTGTTACTTTTGTCAATCTAGGAACCAAAAGTCCTCCTCTTTCACTCAGAACAGGGTTCTTCCCGATTGTTCCTGGAAAGCAAATTCTAATTGGGACAAGTGGAAAAAAACAGTCTAAGAAATTTGCCTCCTCTACTAAGTCAACATGAAGGTGCAGCCCCCAATACAGGTCTTCTGGTGGGGGGGGGGGCAGATTACGCCATTTTCCAGGGGCTTCGTGTCAGTCTGTTAAAGATCCATGGGTTCTTAAAGGGACAGTCTTTTCAAAATTAAACTTTTATGATTCAGATAGGGCATTCAATTTTAAACAACTTTTCAACTGATTTTTATCATCAAATTTGCTTTGTTTTCTCCGTATTTTTAGTTGAAAGCTAAACCTAGGTAGGCTCATATGCTAATTTCTAAGCCCTTGAAGGCCAACACTTTTCTCAATGCATTTGACAGTTTTTCACAGCTAGAGGGTGTTAGTTATTGTGTGCCATATAGATAAGATTGTGCTCACGCCAATGGAGTTACTTATGAGAGGGCACTGATTGGCTAAAATGCAAGTCTGTCAAAAGAACTGAGAAAAGGGGGCAGTCTGCAGAGGTTTAGATACAAGGTAATCACAGAGGTAAAAATTAAATAAACATAACCGTGTTGGTTATGCAAAACTGGGGAATGGGTAATAAAGGGATTATGTATCTTTTTAAACAATAAAAATTCTGGAGTAGACTGTCCCTTTAATATATACTCACCAGCCACTTTATTAGGTACACCTGTTCAATTGTTTAACATAAATTGTTTATCACCCAATCACATGGCATTAACTCAATGCATTTAGGCATCTAGACGTGGTGAGGATGACTTGCTGAACTTCAAAACCGAGCATCAGAATGGGGATGAAAGGGGGTTTAAGTGTCTTTGAACTTGGCATGGTTGTTGATGCCAGACGGGTTGGTCTGAGTATTTCAAAAACTGCTGATCTACTGGGATTTTCATACACAATCATCTCTAGGGTTTACAAAAGGTTAGAAAAAGAGAAAATATCCAGTGAGCGGCAGTTGTGTGGACGAAAAGGCCTTGTTGAAGGCAGAGGAGAATGGGTAGACTGGTTTGAGATGATAGAAAGGCAACAGTAACTCAAATAACAGACAAAAGAACACAGCGATCCTTAAAACCTTCTTTATTCAAACATATACGGAAACATCAGAACATTAAAAACACTGCTGAAATGGTATGTCAGGACAAGGCACCAATTCCGTCTTACATGTTTCGGCTGCTCTTGCCTTATTCATAGTCATGATAGGCTAACGTATCCTCTGCCTTATATACACACTATTATTATCCCATTGGATAAAAATGACATACCTTTTAAATTTTACCAATCGAGGTACATATGATAGTAACAACTGGTAAATTCAACTTAACAAAACAATATATATGGTTGGTTGACATGTTCACCTAGTTGGTTGGCAATATGTTCACAAAGAATAGGATTACATACAATGACTTAAACAGTCTGACTTAGAAAATTATACATTTGTTATTAGTTGGAAATTATTTTTTGCCATAATGCCAATCAACCTCAGGGTTATTTACTCCTTACTTTAGTTTGTGAGTCTAAATCACAATAACCAAATATCGGTCTTAAGCTAAACCTACTACCACTATTAAAGCTATAATCCCCCTAATATTTAATGCAGAGCACTAATTTGTGAGTAGCGTAAATATGGCTGTGTTATCTCACTCTGTACAAATGTTAATCTTATGTAGCTTATACTCACAGTATATGTATGAATACAAAAACACAAGTTTTAACCCTGTGCTTTATCTAACTGAAAAGCACATACTTGATTACAGCTGCTAAGAACAAGCTAATGTTTCTCAAATGTTCATCTGTATTTAAAGGACAATGTGCAGCGGGATAATGGAGGGGATATATAAAAGACCCATGAAATGCTCATTAATCATTGACCTAATTCACTTTCAGTTATCTATTCCTTCTCCAAAAATTTGACATCTCCCTCAATGTTGAACCCATGGGGACTCCTGGTTTTCAATTTAAAGATCCAAAGAGCTTCACGTAGAAGTAACTGAGCTGATCTATCACCTCCCCTGATAGTTTCGAACACATTCTATAACCTGCCACGACAGCAATGATACATCGCCCCCATGCACGGATATAAAGTGTTTCTAAAGAATAGAGCATTCATCATCGTTGGAAATGTCATTTAGATGCTGCCTGATTCTGGAGCAAGCCTCCCTGGTTGTACAACCAACTTTATGTCCGTCACATAATGAACACTCGATCAGGTATACCACAAGTGGTCCTGCAATTAGTACAACTTGTAAGATCGAAAACTCGATTAGTAGTTTTTGACTGAAACTGGGAGGTAATCTTACAGTGTTTACATGCTAGGCATTTTGAGTAATGACATCTGAAGTGCCCTTTAACATTAAGCCAGCTTCTGCCAGTCTTGGTCTTATTCTTTAACATGCTGGGGGCCACCAACTTGCCAATAGTGCATGATCGCCTCAATACAAAATTACAACCCCTTGGATACATATTATTTTAAACTATCCTCTGTTGTTAATATAGGTAAATGTTTATTGACTATGTGGCAGATGTCATTAAATTGCAGGCTGTACGTGGTAATTAAAGTCGGTCTGGATGTGTTGTATGATTTCCTGTTGGAAACTACAGGGGCATCTCTTAATATGACAGTCCTATCCATTCGACTGACCTCTTAGTTGGTCCTGTTAACCACTTTTTGTGAATATCCCCTCTCAATCAAAAGCTGTTTCAATACTTCGCTCTCTTTGTTGGTCAGCCTCCAAGGAGCAGTTCCGTGTATAATCCTCATGAACTGCCCCTTGGCTACCTCAAACCCTGTATGGCGAGGGTGATTGCTCCTTGCATGGAGCAACAAATTGGATGTAATAGGTTTACGATACAAGGTGGTAAGAATGCTCCCACTTGTGACATCACCTATCAATTTAACATCCAGGTAGGGTATGGTGTTGTGTGGATGACAATGCCTTGTTAATGTCAGAGGAGAATGAGCAGACTGGTTCGACATAATAGAAAGGCAACAGTAACTCAAATAACCACTCATTACAACCAAGGTATGCAGAATACCATCTCTGAATGCACAACACGTCAAACCTTGAAGCAAATGGGCTACAGCAGCAGAAGACCAAACCGGGTGCCACTCCTCTCAGCTAAGAACAGGAAACCGAGGCTACAATTTGCACAGGCTCACTAAAATTGGACAATAGAAGATTTGAAAAAATGTTGCCTGGTCTGATGAGTCTCTATTTCAGCTGCTACATTCAGATGGTAGGATCAGAATTTGGTGTAAGCATGGATCCATCCTGCCTTGTATCAACGGTTCAGGGTGGTGGTTTAATGGTGTGGGGGATATTTTCTTGGCACACTTTGGGCCCCTTAGTACCAATTAAGCATTGTTTAAACGCCACAGCTTACCTGAGTATTGTTGCTGACCATGTCCATTTCTTTATGACTACAGTGTACGCATCTTCTGATTGCTACTTTCAGCAGGATAATGCACCATGTCACAAAGCTCAAATCATCTCAAACAGGTTTCTTGAACATGACAATGAGTTCACTGTACTCCAATGGCCTCCACAGTCACCATATCTCAATCCAATAGAGAACCTTTGGGATGTGGTGTGAATGAGTCATTTGCATCATGGATGTGCAGCTAACAAATCTGCAGCAACTGTGTGATGCTATCATGTCAATATAAACCAAAATGTCTGAGGAATGTTTCCAACACCTTGTTGAATCTATGCCATGAACAATTAAGGCAGTTCTAAAGGCAAAATGGGGTCCAACCTGGTACTAGCAAGGTGTACCTAATAAAGTGGCTGGTGAGTGAAGTTTTCCAAGGATACAGAATTGGTTTCAAATCAAGGCCTACAGGGGAAAGTTTCTTCTGTCTCATGTTCTGAAGAATCCTGTAAAAGGCAATAGCTTCTTTTCAGTCTGTTTTAGATCTGAAATCTATGGGAGTAATAGTCCCAATACCAAAGTTGGATCAGGGGTTTTATTCCAACCTCTTTATTGTTCCCAAGAAGAAGGTGACTTGCAAACCTGTTCTAGATGTAAAGACCTTAAACACGTTTCTCAGGGTTCATTCCTACTTTCAAAATGGAGACAATTCAGACTATTCTGCCTCTTATTAAACAAGGGCAGTTTATGTCCACAATAGATTTTAAGAATGTTTTTCTTCATATCCCTTTTTCACAAGGATCATCATCACTTTCTAAAATTTGCATCCCTGGACAAGAACTTTCAATTTGTTGCTCTTCCATTTGGTCTGGATACTGCTCCCAGACTTTTTACTCTTATTTGTTATAAGATCTGAGGGTGATTTTAGTGATTTCTTACCTAGACAATACATTGGTACATTTAGCAGTATCTCTTCCCGACAGACTCTTGTTGTTAGTTCAAGAGAAAGAGAATGGTTGGAAAATCGATTTTCCAAAGAGTTCTCTTTCTTCTCCAGTCAATGGTTACTTTTCAGGGTCCTTCCAAGCTGGCCTCTCCTGAAAAGAAAGACTTATGTGCGTTTCCAGTCAGACAATGTCACAATGGTAGCTTACATCAATCACCAGGGGGAACTCATTTCCCTGGTGATGAAGGAGGTGTCCCGGATTATGACTTGGGCAGAGAGCAATCTTTGTACAGTGTATATTCCAGGAGTGAGCAATTGGGAAGCATATTCTCAGTCTCCAATCTCTTTATCCAGGGGAGTTGTCTCTTCACCTGGACATTTTCAGTTAGATTGTAAATCTATGGGGTCTTCCAGAAATAGACATGATGGCTTCTCAGTTAAATAACAAGCTTCCCAGATACTTTGCAAGGTCTATGGATCCTCAGGTGGAGTTTGTGGATGCTCTAGTAGCTCCTTGTTTTTTTTCCGTCTGGCTTACATCTTTCCTGCTCAAAATTTTAAATTAAAAATATAATTGAGTCCCGTTTTCATTACTTGTGGACAGTTTTTGGATATTAGTTTCCCAGGAGTAATGGCTCTTGGATTCTCACTACCTTTATCAAAGAAAATATAATTTATGCTTTCTTTCATGGTGGTGAGAGTCTATGAGACGCACCCATATTTTGTTAGATTTTGGTTCTTTTTTTATTATTATTATTATTTTTTTTCTGGTGGCAGCTCTAGTTTGCCTCTTCCTAGTGGTCAGGAGTGAAATTCCTAGGAGTAATGACTCATGGACTCTTACCACCATAAATAAATGAATTTATCAGGCAAGCATAAATTTATATATATATATATATATATGTATGTAGCCCTCAGTTTACGCCGGGGTTAGGTTCCAGGAGGAATGGTTGTAAATCGAAACCGTTGTAAATTAAAACCCAGTTTATAATGTAAGTCAATGGGAAGTGAGGGAGTTAGGTTCCAGGCCCCTCTCAAAATTGTCATAAGTAACACCTAATACATTATTTTTCAAAGGGTTAATGAGGTACAGGTGCCTGCAATTGTCTTAATGCTTAGCCTTTAAATAGAACTAGTAGGTGGGAACTTAAGTTATGCCAGTGAACAAGGGCTGAGACTTGGCCCGAAACATGTTTGGCATTCTGTTCTAAACCCTGTTGCAGGCCCGCAACTGGATTATGTATTTTTACATGTTTTTACATGTCATTTACATGGTTTTTAAACTTTTTTGTTAATTAAAGATTTGCTTTTTTAAGAAAATATATTTTTTGCCTTTTTCTGGAGCTGAGGGATGATAGAGTGCGTCTACTACTATTGTTGCTGATCTACACCACGGAGATAATTTATCCCAGCACACAGAAGTAAGGATACTTCTCCAAATCATCTACACAAAGGATACCGCTGAAGAAAGGTTAAGGACCATTTAAAGGGTATGTTTTTTAGCACCGCTGCTTTTATGTTTTATTTCCTCTCAGGATTTTCGTTGGTAACAGCTGGCAGCATATATTATACCTTTTTCTCTTTACAATAAGATTAATGGTCAGATAAATATTACCTATATAGTGCGGTATTGAAACAGATAGAATTACCTTTTGGAGAACTTTGACGTTGCTAACATCCAAATGTATTTGCATCCTTATTGCTATTTGTATTCGACTCATCCTTGATCTTAAGGTTGGCTGTGTTCCTGTTCCGTAACGGCAAGTCGAGTGACGCTGCGCAAAGCGCGGTCTAACAAAGATTACGTCACATTGAAGGGGACGGTTGCTGGTGTCGAGGTCTGCACACTGTAGCGGTAAAATTGGATCTGCACACTTGGAAACGGATTTATATTGCCATATACAGTAAGACCAACTGTTTTCCTCTTTTCTATATATTTTTATATCGGACTGTATAACTAAATCATCTAATATGTTTACACATCGTTATGAGTCATTTTGTTCCTGAAAACATTGTGTTACATCAGTGTGCTATACGGGATATGACACTTTAACAAACTGTGTGAATTTATATAAATTGCTATAAGCCCAGTTTTTTTGTGATTCAAAGTGGTTATTTTTCTGGTAGTGTGACACACTCTCTGTTTATTTCCTTAATTTTGAAATATAATCCTGCTCCATTATGGATGACATTTATGTACCGAAAGACTTTACATTAGATCAAGACTCTTCTGACATGGAGGATATTCTGGAGGATATAGAAACCATCCTTGATGATTTGTTTCTACAAATGGATAATCTTAGAAAAAGAGATATAAGATTGGAGTTGGATATAAAAACTTTCCAATTGTATCAAACACATTCCAGAATTCCAAGGGGTTTGAGAATATCAAAATTTCCATCTTTCCAGGTTACCTGCCAGGAGTTTATAAATAAGTGGAATGACGTTTTAACAACATGCTCCAGGGCTCTTATAAATTTACTGATTGAATATAAAAAGAAACAGAGACTTCGACTAATCCAACACATGCAAGAGTTGCAATTGGAACTAAAAAAGCATCAGTGTCATCAAGAATTTAAAGATTATGATAAACAGTTCCAAGAGAATATGAGATCTTACAAAAGGGAACTGTGGCTGTTTAAACACTAACACTCACAAAAATTCAGGGCCCAAACAAGATAAAAAAGTTACATTTAGTGAAACGTAATATGAAAATGACACCTCAGATCAGGAGACACTATCACACAAGCTAGCAACTCTATATTAGTTAGGGAACCCATCTCTGTGCTAGATATCCCCACCACCTCTACCACTACACAGTCAAAAAACAGGGAGGGCAGTTCCAAACCAAATATAAAAATAAAAACAAAAAAGAAAAGTACGTAGAGGGAGTAGGGGAAGAGGCAGAAGGGGTGGGAGGCAGTCGATATCCTCACAGAAAGAAGGTGTCTTACAGGACAGGTCGTCTATAAATAAAGTAGTCAATTTATCCTCTAGGAATCTTACTGAACAAGAAGTTTCCCTTTTGCAAAGGGGTTTAAATTTTGCCCCTAGCTGCAATTTCAATTTGTTCTCCACAGTACTAGATGTTAACAGGTTTGTTAGGAATTTAACTTTGAAGAAACATTTTGCTAGAGATAATAACGAACCTGTCATTAGTGAAGATGACGATGGTCAGGTTGTTTGTGTACAGCATATTTCTAATTTTATCTTTTTTTTTTTTTTTTTTTTTTTATTATAAATTCAGACTTAATACAGAAAAAACATACAGAAACAACAAAAAGAAAAACAACACTTGCTTAATATTGATACATAGATTCTATAGAAAGACTTAAAAAAAACTGAGATTACATCAATCTTACGCATCTATGGATCATCTTTATAAACATATCATCTCTATCTGGATTTTATACCCAGACATACCTGACAAAACAACAATTACTGCAGACATCCCAGACTCAGACACCCCATATAACACTATAAAAGATAAAGAATGAGCAGGAGAGGAAAAAAAAAAAAAAAAAGGATTTGTTGTTATACGTAGATTCCCGTCCCCTCCTCTCCAAACACCCCCTACGCCCTACCATCCCACTTCCCTAAATTTGGTTTGTATTTTTGAATTCTTCCCAGTAGAATTGTATCGACTGAAAGACCTCTTCTCTGTTAGTTCTTAAATAAGTATATCCTTCCAGTACTAATAACTCATTAATTCTTGAAATTAACATTTCCCTATCCGGGACATGTGGTTTTTTCCAGTTTCTAGCCAGTAAAGATTTGAAACCATTTCATATATACGTTATTAGTTTGGCTCTTATTTTACATAAGCCTTTAATGGGTTTATTTAATAAAGCTGTGTATAAATCCAATTCTAAATCTTCCTTCCCACTCAACTGCTGAATATATCCTGTTATTAGTTCCCACATCCTTTTTACCCCGGGGCACTCCCACCATATATGTTGCATGCTGCCCAACCCGCCGCATCCTCTCCAACAATGGTTGGAAGCGTTAGGATATATACTGTGCAATCTGACTGGCGTTAGGTACCATCTAGTGAGAATCTTATAGTTTAATTCCTGGATATTGGAAGAAGAGGAGGATCTTGCAACATTAGTGCATATTAACCGCCACTCTGAGTCATCTATTTGTCGCCCTGTCTCTAATTCCCATTTTTGCATATAACTAAGTTTTGTAAAATCTGTTGAGGTGTTTAGAAGTTTATAGCTAAATGAGACAGTATTCTTTATTGGAATCTCATTATGGCAGATATTTTCAAAGTTAGTTAGACTTCTGACCAGTTTAGCTTTCTCTGGGTGAAGTGCCACAAAGTTTTGTAATTGTAAATATTTTAACCATTTACCAAAAGTGCCATTAGCTAAGTTCAACAGCTCCTGTTGGGGTTTGAGCTTCCCATTTTCTAAAAGTTGGCATATCGGTGTGGCTTGATTTAAATTTTGTGAACTAGGATAACTAGCTATATGCCCCCCCTGGAACTCCACGTTATTAGTTATTGGGAGAAGAGGTGAAGGGGTAGTTGAGATATGGGGGTACTCTGTTATAATTTTCCCCCAAGTTGAAAAAATATGCTTAATCATTGGGAATTGCAAAATTTTTTGGGGTCTACTTTTACTTGGGGACCATATTAATTTATTCATTGGTTGGAATGGTGTTATATTATTTTCTAATTGGACCCAGGCTTTATTCTTGTAATTTGTATGCCAATCTATTATCCTTTGTAAAGTAATTGCTCTATGGTAGTTTCTGATGTTTGGTACGCCTAACCCTCCTTCTGTTCTTGGTTTATAGAGTATAGAAGCTTTAATTCTTGGTTTAGTTTGATTCCAAATAAAAGAATTTATATTTTTCTGAAGGTTGAGACAATAAGTATAGGGGATATTGATAGGGATAGTCTGAAACAAATATAAAATGCGTGGGAGAATATTCATTTTTACTGTGTGAATTCGACCTAGCCAGGATATCATTTTAGACCTCCATAAACTAAGATCTTCTTGAATTTTAACGGCTAATTTAGAGTAATTTTCCGAGAAGAGGCGTGTATCGTCGGCAGCCAGTTGAACCCCTAAGTATTTTAGAGAGACATCCCTCCATACATATGTACTATTCGCCTTACATTCACGGTAAACTTTTAATGAAATTCCAAGCTTAAGTGCTTCCGACTTTTCCTTATTAATAAGGAAATTCGAATAGCTTCCGAATTCTTGCAATGTCAGATCTAATTTTTTAATGGACCTGTCTGGGTCTGATATTGTTAGTAATACGTCATCCGCGTATAAAGATATCTTAAAATCACGATCCCTTATTTTTATACCTGTAATATTTACATCAGAGCGGATTCTCGCAGCTAGAATCTCCATGGAGAGGACAAATAATATCGGAGACAGAGGACAACCCTGTCTCGTTCCATTTGTAATCTTAAAGGACTTTGAGAGTACTCCATTAATTTTTACTCTAGCCGATGGTAATACATAAAGATGAAAGATACGTTGTATAATTTTCTCCCCAAGACCAAATTTCCTGAGTGTTAATCGTAAGAAAGACCAGTCCAGCCGGTCAAAGGCCTTTTCTGCGTCTAGTGAGAGCATAACCGCAGGGATCTTATGTATTTTAACATACTTTATTAAATATAGTGCCTTGATGGTATTATCTCTTGCTTCTCTACACGGCACAAAGCCTACTTGATCTATGTTAATAATTTCCGGTAGAATTTTATTAATTCTGTTCGCTATGAGTTTAGCATAAATTTTAACATCATTATTCAATAATGAAATAGGTCTATAGCTTGTTGGAATATTAGGATCTTTACCTGGTTTGTGTAAGACTATAATCTTAGCTTCAAGCATTTCTTTAGATAGAAGTGGTTCTGAGCTTGCTGAGTTAAAGTATAGTAAAAGCTTTGGGGCAAGAGTCTCCATGAATGTTTTATAATAAATAGAGGTAAATCCATCTATTCCTGGACTTTTCCCCAAAGCAAATTTTTTAATGGTCTGTGTAATTTCTTCTAAAGTGAAAGGTTCGTCTAACATTTTTTTTTGGGGGGTCCGTTATAGTAGGTATCTTTGTTTCATTAATGTATTTGGCTTTATCTATTAATAACTTTTTGTCTTCCTTTTGTGTATCCAAGTTGTATAGTTGTTGATAATAACTCTGAAATACATTGGCGATGTCCTGGCTCCCTGATTTAAGGGTTCCCTTCCCGTCTTTTATTTTAGGTACATATGTTTGTAGCGTTCTTTTTTTTAATGCTCGAGCTAATAGTCTGCCGGCTTTATTGCCTCCATTAAAGAATACCTTTTTAAGCTGTAGAGCTCTACGTTGCACTCCTTTATCCAGGAAACTATTCAACTTTTCTCGATCTTTTTTAAGAGAATCAGACAATTGTTTATTATATGGGTCCCTCTTATGTTTGTATTCTGCCCTGGAAAGTGAATCCATTAACTGTGCATAGTGTTCTCTAGTTTGTCTATTTATTCTCGCTTTATGTTTTATGAGTTCACCCCTTATTACCGCTTTGTGCGCGGCCCACCAGGTACTTGGAGAGGTATCTTCTATAACGTTAATGTCAAAGTAAGATTCTATAGATTTTAATATGGACTGTCTTATTTGAAAGTCTTTTAAAAGATTATCATCTAAACGCCATTGATAAGGAATTGTTGGTTTCTGGGGCCATCGTAGCTGCATAGATATAAGAGAGTGGTCTGACCAAGTAATATTATGGATTTTGGCCTCTTGAACTAAGGTGTAATTATTTTGGTCAATCCAAAAATAATCGATACGTGTATAAGATTTTTGGGGTGGAGAATAATAAGTGTAATCTCTAATAGTTGGATGAAGTGTCCTCCATACATCTATTAATGACAGAGAAAGAAGATTCGATTTAACTGAGTTAATGATATGTTTGGAAATATTACTTTTGGATTTAGAGCAATCCTCCCCCGGTTTCTGCCCTCTGTTTGGGGCATAGATATTAACTAGTGTGACTGGTCTGTTGTACAATAGTCCCACCAAACAGATAAATCTCCCTTCTTCATCCTTATCCATTTGGATAAGTTGGAATGGAGAATCTCTGTGAAATAATATACAGACTCCATTTTTCTTTAAATTATTAGAACTCTGGTAAATGGTAGGGTAATAATTATTTGTGAAATTGGGTGTTTTGTTTTTATTGAAATGAGATTCTTGCACAAAGACAATATCTCCCTTTTCTTTAAGAAAGCTATGAAGGGCTTTATTACGTTTCTGTGGGCTATTAAGACCTTTCACGTTTTGGGATAATAGGCTAATCTTTCTTTTATCTAACTTCATTCTTTAAGTAAATGCAAAATTCCAGTGAATGTATATGAAGAAAGGTACAGAAGAAAGGGGTGCCAGGGAGACAGGGGCAGGAAAAGAAAGAGGAGGAGAGAGGGAAGCAGGGAAAAAAAAAAAAAAAAAAAAGGGGGGGGCACTCACACACACAGTCCATTCACACCTTACCCACAACCTAATTTTAGGGAAAATTAAACCGACAGATGGATTTCCCCTTGTGGCAAATATGCAGAAAAATTATCGTTATTAAAAAAAAAAAAAATTCTATGTCTCTAGGCTACCCCCTATTGATTAGAGCCTTCTGGTCCCATCTCATCCCTACGGGATGGCGAGATTAGGGCCTCCCTACCAGATTTCTTACTATAACTGATACTTTTAATTATAAAACTCTTAACTAGCAAGTTATACAAATATCTTTAACTAGCGAGAGTGCTATATTAGGTCCATAAAACCCCCCTCCCCGGAGAAAAGAAAAGAAAAAAAAAAAAAGCCAACATTGTCAACCATATTGTGTTGCCCATGTATGTCCATTTAGGCATACCTCTAATATAACTACCGTTAGGGGTTTATATGCAAATTCCATATCCTATATAGGTAGTTTCTATAAGACAAGGCTTTTGTGTGGATACCCTAGGGCCTTAGAACCCCTCTCCACCCTCGCCGCTACGGTGCGAGGGGGGGCGAGGGATATGCTAAAGGCCTGACTAAAAATACATTATTCAGCATGTTTATAGCTACCCAGACCATAACAACCCAATATTAAATTACTGATCTAAATTCCTTTCTATGAGAATGTCCTACTAAGGACATAAATCATAAATCGCCTTCTAACTTAAATGAGAGAAAAAAAAAACAAACAAAAAAAAAACAAAAAAAAAAAAAAAACCCTACAATATTGTGCTGCCCGTATAAACCCATTTTAAACATACCTTTAGTTATAATTACTTCTAAGCCCATTAGGTGTTAAAATACAGATTCCGTATCCAGAGTGAGTAATTTCAATGAAACAAAGTCTCAGAGCAAAATGCCCTGATACCCCTCCCCATCCCCCCCTCCATGAGGCGAGAGGGGGGGGAGGATATTCTAGAAACCTCACCACTATACATTGTACTACATATTTATAACTAAACCTAACATGGCCCCAAATATTAATAATGTAATCCAGATTCCTACCTGTGATAATGCCCTTTCAAGGCAGTAAGACATATTTTAATACAAACAACATTATACTACCCGTGTATATTCATGTCCATCATGACAAAATTTTCTGTGCAAATATCATAGTGTCCCGCCCCGCCCGTCGCCCAAAAGGGGGAGGGGGGGCACACTTAAGCACAAAATTATGTGTACTATGTAATTCAATTATACAAACACTTAACGTGAAACCTAAGTGAAAGGAAAAAAAAAAAAAAAACCCTGACATTATAGTGCTGCCTATGTAAACCCAATTTAACCATACATCTTATTATAATTACTACTAAACCCATTAGGTGCTAAAATGCAAATTCCATATCTCAAGTGAACAACTTCAATGAAACAAAGTTTTTGTGCAAAATACCCTAATACCCCTCCTCGTCCTCTCCTCCATAAGGCGAAAAGGGGGGGGGGAGGGTATTCTAAAAATCACACTACAGTACGTTGTACTACATATTTATAACTAAACCTGACAAAGCCCAAATATTAACCCTGTAATCTAAATTCCTACCTGTGAGAATACCCTTCTAAGGCCGTGAAACATATTTTAATACAAACAACATTGTACTACCCGTGTGTATACATATCCAAAAATGACAAAATTTTTCCTTTCCCTTTTTCTTGTGCAAATATCAAAGGTGTCCCTCCCCGCCTGCCCCCCCAAAGGGGGGAGGGAGGGAGGGGCACCCCCAAGTACAAAATTCTGTGCACCATGTTATTCATTTATACATACACTTAACGTGAAACCTAAATGAGAGAAAAAAAAAAAAAGGGGAAAGGGGGGAAACCCCTTGTATTTAAAAAGGGGTCACATGTTATAAAAAACACTTAGCAGCAAACTTAAATATTTGTGTCATCACGTATTAGAATTTGGAGATATCACAACACAGTTATTTAGGAATTAACTCTTCATGAGTATTGGTCTTTTCCGGCTGTTTTCTCCTGACTGGGACTTTTATCCATTGTTGACCCCTTAGACTCTGTGCTACCCTTAAATTAGATAGAATGGTATTCTCCCCGCTCTCCTGGTTTAATCTGTCCGATACTGGGGTACTGATTCCTAAGGTGTCACAGAAAGTTCTAAGATCTTGCAGGGAATTTAGGGTCGCAGATTTCCCATCCACTATAGCTCTTAGTCCAAAGGGGAATCCCCATCTATAGGGAATTTTTAGGTTATTAAGGTGCAGAGTAAGAAATCTAAGCTCTTTTCTTTTTTGTAGAGTCTTTGGGGAGATGTCAGTAAAAATGTGAATGTGATGACCCTCATACATGATATTTTGATGTTGTCTAGCCGCTTGTGATATGGCCTCTTTATCCTTAAAGTGTGCGAATTTAATTATTACGTCTCTGGGGGGCTTGCCTTTATTTTGCCTCGGTTTTAAAGCTTTATGACACCTTTCCATTGTCCTATCTGAGTATGTTTCATCCCCTGTTAGGGAAGTGAAGAATTTTAACAGGAATTTTTCTAGGTCTGCTGGGTGTATATCTTCTGATATCCCCCTGATCCTTAAATTAGACCTCCTCTGCCTATTCTCCATGTCCTCTATCTGATTTTGTAGGGACGTGATAACTTCTCCTTGTTGCTGAATCTGTTGAGACATAGTGTCTATATGGTTAGCCCATACATCTTTGTCTTCTTCCAAATGGGCTACTCTATTCCCTATTTCCCCTATATCTTTTTTTTATTGCAGTGAATTCAGTTTTGATACATAATTTCACCTGACTGATTTCTTCCAGCAGAATTTGAATGTCCGCTTTTGTAGGTAGTCCTTGCAAATCAGCTTTTGTTAAAAGGGGTATATTGGGTTCAGGAGACCTTATAGAAATATTAGGTGAAACCCGTTCTGAGGATTGATTCAATAAGGAAAGTTCAGTAGCTTTAAAAAAAGAATCTACCTTTGATGCATGAGCTGAATTAGATTTCCCATTTTTGTCCTGTTTAGCTGCTTTCTTTGAGGCCATTCTGGACCCTATTTATTATGTGTCACCTGGGAGTCTGAAAGTATATGGGACACTTATACCTGAGGCTTTAAGAGTGCTATAGGCAATTTAATTTGTATTAATCTGTGATAGCTTTCCCCCCACTAGGAGGGTGTTGATTCCAGTGCAGTGGAACTAATACAAATGCTGCTGAGATCAATAGAAGGGCCCCTTAAGCAGTCTTATATATTCCCCACTCTAGGCCACTCTGCTGCCTGTAATGTCCCAAATCTGCAGTAGTTCAAGTCTAATAGGGTTTTAACAGTCCCAGGATGAAGAGGTACAAACAAACAAAGAAAAAGATAACATTACCTTTCTTCTCTTTACTTCCTTACCCTCTTTTTTTCCCTTTTTCTTTCCTTCTTCCTTCCCTTTCTCACTCTCCTTGTCCTCTCTCTTCCTAAACCAGGCAGAAAGAAGAAGACTGTATCTCCTCTGCGGCTTAGATAGACCACTTTAGGCTTTTGTCTGCCTTAATGCCGCTCTAGTTAATTGTAATCCAATAAGGTATCGTGAGAAGACCACTCGATTCACCTGGATCTTGTGGACTGTTTTCCTTCTTGACTGGGGTGCCGGGTGCCGCTATCTGTGCGGAGGGTCTCAGTGTCTGCTATTCCTCTCTACTCTGGATCCGTATTCCTCCCGCTGCCTTTTTCTCCTGCCCCTGCTCTCGGTCGCGAGTCCTTATGGTACACCTTCCGAGTCCACTTTATGGGAAGTACGGTTCAGAGGCTTGCTTAGGGGGCACTCTGCTGTTTGTCCCTGGACCGCTTCACTGTCGGTGTACCTCCGGGGCTTGCCTTCCTGTGTTCCCCCGGTGCGAGGGTAAATGCTGTGCGATGGTAGTAAAGTCTCTAGTTATCCCACGTACTGCCTGTCCGCAAGCATGTTTCTTTATCCACAGGTGCAGCTTCTACTCTGAGGCCTTACGCGGCGTGCCGGTAGCAAAGTTCTATGATCGGAGGATCCTCTCCTCCTCCTGCTGTATACCGCCGGACCTGTACACCACTACCTCCTGCTGCAAACTGCAGGACCGCTTCGCAAGCGGTATTCTCCAATTCTTGCCTTATATCACTCCCTGAGGGCTACGGCCAGGACTGTGTTAAGGTCTCTGTTCCTTTAATTACTACCAAACACACAGCGGGTGTAGCTCCATACAGCGTAAGCTTCGCTTCTTTCCTTCTGCTGTGCAAGGTGCTCTTTGCTCCCCTCCTCCTCCTGCAACGTTAATACCATGGAGGAGTGCCGGTTGCTTTACACAGGTGCGAAACCTGCCTGTCCACAGGTGTTTTTTCTTTGAGTGCAGCTTCTGTAGTTGTACTTTGTTCAGCAAGAAGTTTAGCAGAGTTTATGAACGGGGGTTTAGTTGGTTTTGCACAAGTTTAAATAATCTTAATTTAAGACATAGAAAAGCTTTATAAATTGCCACACAGAGGACGGTTAAGCTGGAGCACTAAAGTTGTGCGGCCATTCTCGACTACGGCCGGCTCCGCCCCCCCATATTAATATCAGCATATTTCTAATTTTAATTTCAATTACTATGCTGCCATGACGGATATGCAGGAACTTATTAATGAGAATGACTGCACCCAAACAACCAGATTTGGTCCCTCTGAGAAAGACATCAATTTGAGTAGATTTAAAGAAAAAAGGTTTTTTTACCCCATTCACAGTAGGGGTCAACATTTACATGTATTTCAACAGACCTTAGAAACTCAATTAATTGCATTAGACAATAAGAAAAAGACTACTAATACTTACAAAAGTAGTAATTTGACAATCCAGGAAAGAAAAGCAATTTAGACACTCAAAAATGATCAGAATATTGTGATCAGGGAATTCGACAAAGGCGGTAACACAGTGATTTTACATAAAAGTGATTATTTGACTGAAGTTAATAGGCAACTTGCCAATACCGATATATACCAACCTCTTTTGTCTGATCCCACTGAATCATTTAGAAAGATATTATCAGAAGATGTCCATAAAGCCAAATTGGATGGGGTTGTCTCAGAAAAAGTTATGGAGTATTTACTACCCAAGAACCCTTGTGTGCCTATATTTAATCAGCTTCCAAAGCTGCATAAAGACCCGAAACATCCTCCAGGCCGCCCGATTATGGCAGGCATTGGTTCATTAAATGAAAGGATCTCTGATTTGGTGGATACCTTTCTTCAGCCTATAGTTGTTGATTTGTTTGGTTATTTGAAGGACACTACAGCATTCATTGAAAAAATCAAACATGTAACATGATGTGACTTACAGATTTGTTACTTTAGATGTCACACCACATATGATTTTTTCACCAATCAGTTTCTTTACACAGCGGTTGAGTATCTTCTTTAACACAATTTTTTTATGTTTGAGGGCCAGTATTATCTCCAGAGACGTGGCACTGCCATGGGGGCGAAATTCACCCCTTCCTATGCTAATCTCTACATGGGGTTCTGGGAGCGTTGCCACGTCTTTGGAGACAATAATCCCTTTCAGGAGAATATTGTTTATTTTGGCAGGTACATTGATGATTTGGTGTTGGTGTGGGATGGAGACCAGCAATCTGTTGTTCGGTTTCTTGAAAATGCTAACAGCAACAAATTTAATCTTTTTTTCACTATGACTGAGAATGTCAACACGATAAATATTTTGGATGTCACTTTGACATCTTGCACTGATGCACATTCCATTGAGATTGAACTTTACAGTATTGAATCCATTCCTTATGGACAATTAGTTAGAACTAAATGTAACTGTACAACAGAACACAAATATCAATTACATGCACAACACTCCAATCAGAGACTTGAAGCCAGAGGTTATGATACTAACCTGGATGAAACCAAACTGAGAGTAGACACAATAAATAGGGAGGATTTTATACATAAAGACATTAATAAGAAACACAGAATAGGTACCAAACCTACTTTCATTACCAATTACAGCAGAGATTACAAAAAATTTGTGACATTGTACGTGGTTGCTTACCTATCCTTGAAAGTGATGCCAAAATTAAGAAAATTGTTGCTGAGGGTTGCCATTTTTCGGCACGTAGAGCTAAAACTTTGAGAAACATTTTGGCTCCCTCAATGTTACCTTACAATAATAATCAGACATGGCTCACAAAGAGGATAGGTTGCAACAAATGCAATGGTAAAATCTGCAACTTGTACTCATATTGAACAAGGAATAAAATTAAAATCAAGCAATACAAATAAGGAGTTTGATATACGTTTCAGAATTACATGTAATACTACACGTCCTTTATTTGTTAACATGCCAGGGATGCAAAAAACAATATGTAGGGTGCACGAAAAGCGCTCTATGTGATAGGGTATTACAACATCTCAGAGATATAGGGAATCCAGATAGTACTACTCCTATAGCGAAACACTTTAGGCAGGAACACAACTCTAATGATTCCCTGTTAACAGTACAGGGTATTGACCATGTGCCCAGACACAGAAGAGGAGGAGATAGGGAGAGACGTTTAGACCAGTGAGAGGTGTTTTGGATTTTTAATTTACAAACAAAGCACCCCTCTGGTCTAAGCTCGATCATGGATGTGGATTTATTTTATTAAGTTCATTCTGTTTACTTATGGAAATGTACTGTAATATATAACTAATAGTTTTAACAAAATATACTTGGTTTCTAACATTTTCGAATTACAAATAGCATTGTATTCATTACATTTGTAACTTTATTTATATACATTATATGGTCTTTTGATTAAAACTACAGTGTACTAGAACTTGTAATTTTGATCCTTTTTTCAAAGGGTTAATGAGGTACAGGTGCCTGCAATTGTCTTAATGCTTAGCCTTTAAATAGAACTAGTAGGTGGGAACTTAAAGGGCCATAATACCCAAATGTTTAAACACTTGAAAGTCATGCAATATAGCTGTAAAAAGCTGACTAGAAAATATCACCTGAACATCTCTATGTAAAAAAGAAAGATATTTTACCTCAAAAGTTCCTCAGTAGCCACATCCCATTGTAAAGGACTTCTGAGCAGCATAGCAGTATGTCTGTCCCGGGACAGCCGAAGGGATGAGCCTCGTGCACTCTCATGTTATTTCCCTATTCAGTTTAAAGGAAGTTTACAATGAAATCTCATGAGAGTTAAGTCAAATCTCATGAGATCACAGTAAAAGAGTTCATGACCTCAGCACTGCTGATGCTGATTGGCTGCTATTCATTTCTTAATTTTTTTTTATTATTTTTTTTTAAATTTAACAAAAATCCACAATCTACTTTTCTTTTTTTTCCCCTTTTTTTCCCCATTTTTTTTACCTGCAGCTGGGCAGTAACGGAGTATAACTTTTTACACAGAACTTACTCTGCTGAGCTGAGGAGATTGTGAGGTAAAATATCTTCCTTTTATACATAGAGATGCTCAGGTGATATTTTCCTGTCAGCTTTTTACAGTTATACTGCATCAGTTTCAAGTGATTTAGCATATGAGTATTATGTCCCTTTAAGTTATGCCAGTGAACAAGGGCTGAGACTTGGCCCGAAACATGTTTGGCGTTCTGTTCTAAACCACCCTGTTGCAGGCCTGCAACTGGATTATGTATTTTTACATATTTTTACATGTCATTTACATGTTTTTTAAACTTTTTTGTTAATTAAAGATTTGCTTTTTTAAGAAAATATATATTTTTTTGCCTTTTTCTGCAGCTGCGGGATGATAGAGTGTGTCTACTATATATATATATATGTGTGTGTGTAGCCCTCAGTTTACATTGGTACATTTAGCAGTATCTCTTCCCGACAGACTCTTGTTGTTACTTCAAGAGAAAGAGAATGGTTGGAAAATCGATTTTCCAAACAGTTCTCTTTCTTCTCCAGTCAATGGTTACTTTTCAGGGTCCTTCCAAGCTGGCCTCTCCTGAAAAGAAAGACATATGTGCGTTTCCAGTCAGACAATGTCACAATGGTAGCTTACATCAATCACCAGGGGGAACTCATTTCCCTGGTGATGAAGGAGGTGTCCCGGATTTTTTTATTTTTTTATTTTTTTTATTGAGGAAATTAAAAAAAACATCTCAGTGTACAGTACAATATAAACAGGTTACTTTCAAAACAGCTCTTGTAAGTCAGTACATGTCATTTAAGATTCATGGGTGTATAAAATGTAGTATTACATAAAACCCATCCAGATAAAGCATAATTTCAAACATATAAAAAGTGATGTTATATAATATTTCTATGGCAACATCATCTTAATCTAAACCAATATTAAATCTTACTGGCACTCATAACCTATATCTTCCTCATTTTTTCTTATATAGGAAGGGGGATTATATGGGCCTCTGAATTGTATCAAATATATAATAAAGAATGGAAAAATGCGAGGGAATCTGTGTTCCTTAGTTTACATTAGTAAACAGATACTAAGGGAAAACCCTTAGGGGGGGATACGGAGCCAAACTACTTATGGAGTAAGATTAGTCAAGTGGAATTGTGAGGGTAAGGACTCTACAGCAGATACAAGTAACTTAGTGTGTTCCCTATCTGTGTCCTAGATATATAGTCCTAAAATATATCACATATGGCATGTAGATTATTGAGTTCCCCTGTTTAGGAAGTGCTCAAGTATATAAAGGTGCATGCCTACCATGTTCTGTCATAGCCTGTCTAACATAAGAAACTAGTATATGCCGGTGGGCTACCCCACAAAACTGTGATATACAATGCCTATAAGTTGTTCATGCTCGCTGTGACTATAGCCTTCAGACTGATCACAGCCATTAGTAAGGCTATGAGCTAGGTATTCATATGAGCTGAGAGCTGTTTGTGGCAAATACATAAGCATGCCATAAAATTTCCCAACTGGGGAAGCTATATCTATGATAATGCTCAGATAGAAAAAACTCTCTCTATACTACTATTATTTGTCTTCATGTAAGTGGCCTAGGAGACTTTAGTGGGATTGTGTGCATAGTGTGTCCTAAAGTAAGCAAGATTGGCAAGTTCTATCAGTATGATATATATATATATATAATGAACTTATAGGGGTACACTAACCGCATGGCTCCAACTTAGTGCCATCATTCACACTAATGTATTTGTTAGGGTAAGTAGTCTTGACTGTAAAATGGGCACAAAATGTAGAATAATATTTCCGCAAATACAATATAGGGAGTATCTGTCGTGATAGGTAGGACAATTAAATTTCTATTGGACATACACACCCAGAGCACATTAAGATAGAGATGAATGAAACCTACAGGCTACTACAAAATAGCATTGTGTATTATTATTTCAGAGCATTTGAATAGCTACGGGTACATATAACAGGCAATAATAAAAGAGTAATAAGAACTGCACATGCACATTCAACAATGAGACACTGGCCCAGGAGCATGGGCCCTATACCCCAGGGCCAGGACCCAACTATATAACCGCAATATAACTTATCCCTGTAGGACAATGAATATAGATTCTGCTAGATCTTTTACAGGACGCTATTAAGAGTTCTAATTGAATTTGTTATTAAATGTGCATTGTTTGCATTGTCAAGAGGTAACCAACCAACTATAATAGAGCTATATTTAGACTATAACGATTAGACTAACTAAAGTCTTAGGCCTAGATTTGGAGTTCGGCGGTAAAAGGGCTGTTAACGCTCCGCGGGCTTTTTTCTGGCCGCACCATAAATTTAACTCTGGTATCGAGAGTTTAAACAAATGCTGCGTTAGGCTCCAAAAAAGGAGCGTAGAGCATTTTTACCGCAAATGCAACTCTCGATACCAGAGTTGCTTACGGACGCGGCCGGCCTCAAAAACGTGCTCGTGCACGATTCTCCCATAGGAAACAATGGGGCTGTTTGAGCTGAAAAAAAACCTAACACCTGCAAAAAAGCAGCGTTCAGCTCCTAACGCAGCCCCATTGTTTCCTATGGGGAAACACTTCCTACGTCTGCACCTAACACTCTAACATGTACCCCGAGTCTAAACACCCCTAACCTTACACTTATTAACCCCTATTCTGCCGCCCCCGCTATCGCTGACCGCTGCATATTTTTTTTAACCCCTAATCTGCCGCTCCGTAAACCGCCGCAACCTACGTTA
Source organism: Bombina bombina (assembly GCF_027579735.1). NCBI lineage: Eukaryota > Metazoa > Chordata > Amphibia > Anura > Bombinatoridae > Bombina > Bombina bombina. The sequence continues at coordinate 127,430,427 of NC_069505.1, read as the reverse complement.
TCCCTATGTACCCCTAATCTGCTGCCCCTAACACCGCCGACCCCTATATTATATTTATTAACCCCTTATCTGCCCCCCTCAACGTCGCCGACACCTGCCTACACTTATTAACTCCTAATCTGCCGAGCGGACCTGAGCGCTACTATAATAAAGTTATTAACCCCTAACCCGCCTCACTAACCCTATCATAAATAGTATTAACCCCTAATCTGCCCTCCCTAACATCGCCGACACCTAACTTCAATTATTAACCCCTAATCTGACGACCGGAGCTCACCGCTATTCTAATAAATTGATTAACCCCTAAAGCTAAGTCTAACCCTAACACTAACACCCCCCTAACTTAAATATAATTTTAATCTAACGAAATAAATTAACTCTTATTAAATAAATGATTCCTATTTAAAGCTAAATACTTACCTGTAAAATAAATCCTAATATAGCTACAATATAAATTATAATTATATTATAGCTATTTTAGGATTAATATTTATTTTACAGGCAACTTGGTATTTATTTTAACTAGGTACAATAGCTATTAAATAGTTAAGAACTATTTAATAGCTACCTAGTTAAAATAATAACAAATTTACCTGTAAAATAAATCCTAACCTAAGATATAATTAAACCTAACACTACCCTATCAATAAATTAATTATATAAACTACCTACAATTACCTACAATTAACCTAACACTACACTATCAATAAATTAATTAAACACAATTGCTACAAATAAATACAATTAAATAAACTAGCTAAAGTACAAAAAATAAAAAAGAACTAAGTTACAAAAAATAATAAAATATTTACAAACATAAGAAAAATATTACAACAATTTTAAACTAATTACACCTACTCTAAGCCCCTTAATAAAATAACAAAGCCCCCCAAAATAAAAAATTCCCTACCCTATTCTAAATTAAAAAAGTTACAAGCTCTTTTACCTTACCAGCCCTGAACAGGGCCCTTTGCGGGGCATGCCCCAAGGATTTCAGCTCTTTTGCCTGTAAAAAAAAACATACCATACCCCCCCCAACATTACAACCCACCACCCACATACCCCTAATCTAACCCAAACCCCCCTTAAATAAACCTAACACTAAGCCCCTGAAGATCTTCCTACCTTGTCTTCACCATACCAGGTTCACCGATCCGTCCTGGCTCCAACATCTTCATCCAACCCAAGCGGGGGTTGGCGATCCATCATCCGGTGCTGAAGAGGTCCAGAAGAGGCTCCAAAGTCTTCCTCCTATCCGGCAAGAAGAGGACATCCGGACCGGCAAACATCTTCTCCAAGCGGCATCTTCAATCTTCTTCCATCCGGTGCGGAGCGGGTCCATCTTGAAGCAGGCGACGCGGATCCATCCTCTTCTTCCGTTGTCTCCCGACGAATGACGGTTCCTTTAAGGGACGTCATCCAAGATGGCGTCCCTCGAATTCCGATTGGCTGATAGGATTCTATCAGCCAATCGGAATTAAGGTAGGAATTTTCTGATTGGCTGATGGAATCAGCCAATCAGAATCAAGTTCAATCCGATTGGCTGATCCAATCAGCCAATCAGATTGAGCTCGCATTCTATTGGCTGATCGGAACAGCCAATAGAATGCGAGCTCAATCTGATTGGCTGATTGGATCAGCCAATCGGATTGAACTTGATTCTGATTGGCTGATTCCATCAGCCAATCAGAAAATTCCTACCTTAATTCCGATTGGCTGATAGAATCCTATCAGCCAATCGGAATTCGAGGGACGCCATCTTGGATGACGTCCCTTAAAGGAACAGTCATTCGTCGGGAGACAACGGAAGAAGAGGATGGATCCGCGTCGCCTGCTTCAAGATGGACCCGCTCCGCACCGGATGGAAGAAGATTGAAGATGCCGCTTGGAGAAGATGTTTGCCGGTCCGGATGTCCTCTTCTTGCCGGATAGGAGGAAGACTTTGGAGCCTCTTCTGGACCTCTTCAGCACCGGATGATGGATCGCCAACCCCCGCTTGGGTTGGATGAAGATGTTGGAGCCAGGACGGATCGGTGAACCTGGTATGGTGAAGACAAGGTAGGAAGATCTTCAGGGGCTTAGTGTTAGGTTTATTTAAGGGGGGTTTGGGTTAGATTAGGGGTATGTGGGTGGTGGGTTGTAATGTTGGGGGGGGTATGGTATGTTTTTTTTTACAGGCAAAAGAGCTGAAATCCTTGGGGCATGCCCCGCAAAGGGCCCTGTTCAGGGCTGGTAAGGTAAAAGAGCTTGTAACTTTTTTAATTTAGAATAGGGTAGGGAATTTTTTATTTTGGGGGGCTTTGTTATTTTATTAAGGGGCTTAGAGTAGGTGTAATTAGTTTAAAATTGTTGTAATATTTTTCTTATGTTTGTAAATATTTTATTATTTTTTGTAACTTAGTTCTTTTTTATTTTTTGTACTTTAGCTAGTTTATTTAATTGTATTTATTTGTAGCAATTGTGTTTAATTAATTTATTGATAGTGTAGTGTTAGGTTAATTGTAGGTAATTGTATGTAGTTTATTTAATTAATTTATTGATAGGGTAGTGTTAGGTTTAATTATATCTTAGGTTAGGATTTATTTTACAGGTAAATTTGTTATTATTTTAACTAGGTAACTATTAAATAGTTCTTAACTATTTAATAGCTATTGTACCTAGTTAAAATAAATACCAAGTTGCCTGTAAAATAAATATTAATCCTAAAATAGCTATAATATAATTATAATTTATATTGTAGCTATATTAGGGTTTATTTTACAGGTAAGTATTTAGCTTTAAATAGGAATCATTTATTTAATAAGAGTTAATTTATTTCGTTAGATTAAAATTATATTTAAGTTAGGGGGGTGTTAGTGTTAGGGTTAGACTTAGCTTTAGGGGTTAATCAATTTATTAGAATAGCGGTGAGCTCCGGTCGTCAGATTAGGGGTTAATAATTGAAGTTAGGTGTCGGCGATGTTAGGGAGGGCAGATTAGGGGTTAATACTATTTATGATAGGGTTAGTGAGGCGGGTTAGGGGTTAATAACTTTATTATAGTAGCGCTCAGGTCCGCTCGGCAGATTAGGGGTTAATAAGTGTAGGCAGGTGTCGGCGACGTTGAGGGGGGCAGATTAGGGGTTAATAAATATAATATAGGGGTCGGCGGTGTTAGGGGTAGCAGATTAGGGGTACATAGGGATAACGTAGGTGGCGGCGCTTTGCGGTCGGAAGATTAGGGGTTAATTATTTTAAGTAGCTGGCGGCGACATTGTGGGGGGCAGGTTAGGGGTTAATAAATGTAATACAGGGGTCGGCGGGGTTAGGGGCAGCAGATTAGGGGTACATAAGTATAACGTAGGTGGCGGTCGGCAGATTAGGGGTTAAAAATTTAAATCGAGTGGCGGCGATGTGGGGGGAGCTCGGTTTAGGGGTACATAGGTAGTTTATGGGTGTTAGTGTACTTTAGGGTACAGTAGTTAAGAGCTTTATGAACCGGCGTTAGCCAGAAAGCTCTTAACTCCTGCTATTTTCAGGCGGCTGGAATTTTGTCGTTAGAGCTCTAACGCTCACTTCAGAAACGACTCTAAATACCAGCGTTAGAAAGATCCCATTGAAAAGATAGGATACGCAAATGGCGTAGGGGGATCTGCGGTATGGAAAAGTCGCGGCTGAAAAGTGAGCGTTAGACTCTTTAATCACTGACTCCAAATACCGGCGGTAGCCTAAAACCAGCGTTAGGAGCCTCTAACGCTGGTTTTGACGGCTGCCGCCGAACTCCAAATCTAGGCCTAGGTATCTTATGTACAGCAATATAGACTGCAATGCCTAGATTGTGCAGATACTAGCCTGTTCACAAACAGAGAAGCAAAAAGAAAAAAAATTCCACTTGGAATTAGCAAAACTACTAGGGCCTAAAATTATATCCAACAGACTATCTTAGGCAGTATATATACATGTGGAGACAGACAAAGTGCAGGATGAACAGATAACATAATACCCATTAGATCAATCTAAATAATACCTTTCACCTTAACCAGATACATGTATAAATGGACGCAGAGATATGTTAAAGAATATAATGCTGCATGACTAAAAGATTAGGAGGTGCTTCACATGAAATTAGGGTCAATGTAACATACTATAAACGTGCTTATATTATAGATAAAAATACAGGTGAACGTTACAGACTAGATAAAAGTTAAACATAGAATGATTGATGTAAGCATATCACTAAAACAATATATATATATATATATATATAACCTATTAGCTAGTATGTCTCTTATATGAAATAGAATCTGTTGACTATCGTCTGCTAGTCTACATTACCAGACAGTGGCTGTGAAATGACTAGTTATTTAACCAACTCCGGCTCTAAGGACAGACACCATAGCAAACCGTTGGCATTCTCCATCAGATTTTAAAGCCAACTGCACAGGGGTAGCCTCCCAGCTAGGATCGTTAGCAACAGTGATTTGCGAGCAGAACAGGCACAGCATGTCTCCTTCAGAGGGAATGATGAGTGTCTCTCTAATGCGGAGTGCAGAGCTAGTCGGGTCAGCGTGCCGCTGCTTCTCACTGATCCAGCCTGCAAATGTCCGCCTCCTCTGCAGCGATCCTAAAAGCAGTATTGCTTGGTCCTCCCGTGTCTTGCCGCCAACGTTTGCCTCATTAAGGGACTCGCCTCCCATCACTTCCCTTGGCCGCGTCCAGCGGACCTCCATGGGACTGCAGATCCGGACTCCCGGCTTGGAATCTTCTCCACACGGGCCAGCTAGTAGGGTAAGTGTAGTATCTTCCAATCTGTGAAGATGAAGTGGGAAGTTCTCCAAATCACTTCCATCAAATGTGGAGCCTGCAGTGTGTCGCGTATGATCGCTATCGTTCTGGTGGTGTGCACTCCTTGTTTCTTCCGCCATTATGGCGTAGCTGGGACTAGTAGACTTTGTGAGGCAGGCCAACTCCTGTATAAGCGAGTTCTTAAACTGTTCAAAACAGTTCAAAACAGTTCTGCAAAGCGGTAATAAGATCCTCCATATTCCGTACTGAAGTGAGGAAAACAGAGCCAACTCTAATATTAGTTACTCTTTCAAGCGTGCTTGCAGGGATAGAGTCAGCAAACTAGGCCTCAAAACCGGCTCTGATCCGTCTAAAAGGTCTGGATCAAAATATGTACTTGGCCAACAATCTAAATAGTACACAGGTCGTATGAGATTATGTCCTCAGTATCCTCGTTTTCTACGTTCCAGACTAGGGTGCTATATTGAAAATTAATCTCCAAAAAAATTAAATAAAATCAGGAGCTCCCATGCCTCACGTCTAGTCTCTTTGGCTGTCGGCTCCGCCCCCCCAGGAGGTGTCCCGGATTTTGACTTGGGCAGAGAGCAATCTTTGTAAAGTGTATATTCCAGGAGTGAGCAATTGGGAAGCATATTCTCAGTCTCCAATCTCTTTATCCAGGGGAGTTGTCTCTTCACCTGGACATTTTCAGTTAGATTGTAAATCTATGGGGTCTTCCAGAAATAGACATGATGGCTTCTCAGTTAAATAACAAGCTTCCCAGATACTTTGCAAGGTCTATGGATCCTCAGGTGGAGTTTGTGGATGCTCTAGTAGCTCCTTGTTTTTTTTCCGTCTGGCTTACATCTTTCCTGCTCAAAATTTTAAATTAAAAATATAATTGAGTCCCGTTTTCATTACTTGTGGACAGTTTTTGGATATTAGTTTCCCAGGAGTAATGGCTCTTGGATTCTCACCACCTTTATCAAAGAAAATATAATTTATGCTTCGCTGATGATAAATTTAATTTCTTTCATGGTGGTGAGAGTCTATGAGACGCACCCATATTTTGTTAGATTTTGGTTCTTTTTTTATTATTATTATTTTTTTCTGGTGGCAGCTCTAGTTTGCCTCTTCCTAGTGGTCAGGAGTGAAATTCCTAGGAGTAATGACTCATGGATTCTTACCACCATAAATAAATGAATTTATCAGGCAAGCATAAATTTATATATATATATATATATATATATATATATATATATATATATATATATATATATATATATATATATATATATATATATATATATATGTAGCCCTCAGTTTACGCCGGGGTTAGGTTCCAGGAGGAATGGTTGTAAATCGAAACCGTTGTAAATTAAAACCCATTTTATAATGTAAGTCAATGGGAAGTGAGGGAGTTAGGTTCCAGGCCCCTCTCAAAATTGTCAGAAGTAACACCTAATACATTATTTTTAAAGCTTTGAAATGAAGACTTTAAATGCTAAACAGCATTATAAACCTAATAATATAGATTGTATCATCATCAAACTAAGTTTAATGAACAAAAACATTTGCTAACAGCACCTAATTAAATAATCACACAACAGACTGCATCATCATCAAACTAAGTTTAATGAACAAAAACATTTTTTTACTTGCATTTTTCTGCCAACAGTTCTTTGCATTGTTATTATGTTAGATAATATTGGGTCTGCACCTATTATATGTATTTCAATCTGCAGTGATTAATAGGCAGTTATGCACCCTCACCTCAAGCAGCTGGACAGGAAGATAATAGGGAAGTGGCTGCTAAATCTTGTTGCTCGATAGCTAATGTCTGCTCTGTGTACACAGATCAATTTAAGGCTGTTAAGTTGCATAACTTTGCTGCAAAACAAGTGGACAGCTCCACCTACTGGCTATTTTAATTAGTGCACTGCTTTCCAAAGCTTTTCAATAGCAGTCACATGACTGAAAAAAAGGTTGTTATTCTAAAACGGCGCAAATTGAACCGGCGTAAACAGAGGGCCACCTGTGTGAATGTGTATGTGTGTGTGTATGTGTGTATGTATGTGTGTATATATATATATATATATATATATATACACACAATTGGTGATTCTACATGCACTGAATGCACAGAGAAGCCTGTGAGGACCTGAATTTTTAACTGTGGTGTGATCTGGGGTGTGTGATTGGCCCTATATGAACAAACAAGTTATATAGTTATTTGGTGCAAATAGGTTTGTGTTGAACATTCTGCTTTGATGGAGACCTGGGGTCAGTGACCTAGTAATTTTTCAGGAATTGCTACAGTATAATGAGGTTGACTAAGTAATTTTTTGCTGCTCATCGAACATAACCCACTGTATCTGCACTCTCTCACCAGACTGAAACTGATGATGGTAGCTTTGTGGCAAATTAAATGCATGTCAACTATCTTAGCGTCAATCTTCTCATAGTCTGGGCAGCTGGTTGAAGTTTTTTTTACAATCTTTTTATTTTTGTTTCTTTTTAAAAAGCCTGCTCATAGGTATCTATACACCTGATGTATGTTACAGATGAGCACAGAGATATTGTTACCTTCATATGGGCATCTGTCAATACTTAGGACTTGTGTCTGCTGGACAAGTTTAGGTCCACCTGGTTTCGTAACAGAGTATGCACAGTGTGGTAGGTTCCTTAGCAATCTCTCCACCCTTTTAAAATCTCCAATCTCAGCAGTTCCTATGGTAACATATGGAACTAATTTACTAATCTCACCACATTCTCTATTCTTTAGTAAATGGGCTTCATAGAATAACACAATAAGTGAGGAACTGTTGAGCCTGAAGAGGCTGTTAGTAAATGTAACTGACTGAGCCTAAATTTAGAGGCATAGATGCAATCTCCATTAGATCTGGGTTCCTGGTTACTGCTGCTCTGCACCCCAAAAGTTAGGAGGTCAATAATTTAACACTAGCACAAACTATCAGCAAGAACCTGCAGAGCACATTTACAGCATCACTGCAGAGTATCACTGGATTTAAAGTGTCCTATAGTGTCACTGGGAGTTTAACCTTTGTACAATGAATACAAATACCACTCACTACACCTAAACATAATCGTTTTCCCAGCACAATATGATTCACAAGACCCAAGGAACATAATGATCTCAAACAATATAAAAAAAACAAGTGTGGTATTGACTGCATAATTATTAATTATTACACCCCCAATGCCTTTTAAGCAACAATTATTGTAAAAGAAAAATACATATAAACTCTCATACACCTAGATCTGCTGTGCTTGACACCCAGCTAAACATCTACTATGTATCTAGTGGGAGTGTCCTGTTCCTCAGCAGATCTCTTTATCCAGGAGGAGAGTAGCTTTAAAAGGACAGTCTACCATAGAATTGTTAGTGTTTTAAAAGATAGATAATCCCTTTATTACCCATTCCCCCGTTTTGCATAACCAACACAGTTATATTAATATACTTTTTACCTCTGTGATTACCTTGTATCTAGGAACCTTCTTCCAGCCCCCTGATCACATGACTGTGACTGTTTATTATCTATTGTCTTAAATTTAACATTGTTTTGTGCTAAATCTTAAATAACCCCCTGTGCCTGAACACTGTGTTATCTATATGGGCCATGTGTACTTTCTGTCTCTTTGTGTTGAAAAGAGATTTAAAAAGCATGTGATAAGAGGCAGTCCTCAAAGGCTTAGAAATTAGCATATGAGCCTACCTATGTTTAGTTTAAACTAAGAATACCAAGAGAAAAAAGAAAATTTGATGATAAAAGTAAATTGGAAAGTTGATTAAAGTTAAAAGTCATATCTGGATAATGAAAGTTTAATTTATACTAGACTGTCCCTTTAAGTAGGCTATGTAAGATGCCCCTTATGATAGGTCTCTATGTGTGTTCATCATGGATTTATGGTCCTGTAAGTTATTTGCAGGTGGTGATATGGCAAATCCGGTGCATCGTCAGGTGTTTTTATGTGTTCAATTTACTGTTACTGCCGTGGGTGTTTGTAGTTAGGTAGAGGCTATGTATATATCTATATAAATGACATTGACCTTATTTTGTATTTTCACAGGGTTCGCAGATATATTCCTGATGATTTCGAAGCTCCTTTAGAGATGCCAGTGAAAAATTTTGGACTTATAGATGGTAAACCATGTGCATTTTTCATATGTTTTTATCCTGAATGACCATTAGATTGAGTTAAAGGGACAGTCTACAACTTACTCATCTTAAAGTCTTACTTTAGATTAAGCTGCAAATTGCCCCCTTCACACTTTCTATATCATGCAGCAGTAACAGTAAAAAAGTTATTTTAAAATGACTTGTTTCTGGTCACTTTGAAATGTCTGGCAAGCTCCGCCTACTGATGACATCATGCTCTGGTCTGCATCTAGGCACTCTGCTTAATAGCATTGACAGTCTGTTTAATCCAATGAGTGAGTCTTTTGTAACTACTAAATGCGTTAACCTTTTAAGGACCAGCGACATATTTCTATGGGAATTTTAAGATTAATATTATAAACAAGAAAACCCTTAACCCTTGATTGGTACGTTGTGGTCGATAAGGGATTAATGCAGCCCAGATTGTGATATCATGAGTGGGTGGAGCTTGGCAGCCATTTCAAAGTGACCAGAAACAATATTCAATTTAAAATAACTTTTTTTACTGTTACTGCTGCATGATATAGAAACCGCGCAGGGGGCTAATTTGCAGCTTAATCTAAAGTAAAACTTAAGATGACTAAGGTGTAGACTGTCCCTTTAACCAATTTCCAAAATTTTCTCTTGCTTTCATTTCTAAAGTTTCTACACACTTAATTTGTCAGCTGAATGGCACAACTAAATAAAAAGTGTCTATTGGAAGCAGTGATTCAACGTGATCACACACAACCACCTACCATTGTTTCCAGTGTAGTACAAATGAAATTAATATTGGTAGAGAAATACAGACAATAAATATGTATTCTAGCATCTATAAAATTGTTGAGGTAGTCAACACAGTATATTTGCATAATTAACAAATGCAAGATAACAAGACAATGCAATAGCACTTAGTCTGAACTTCAAATGAGTAGTAGATTTTTTTTTCTGACAATTTTAAAAGTTTGTTTTTTTCCACTCCCCCTGTACCATGTGACAGCCATTAGCCAATCACAAATGCATACACGTACCATGTGACAGCCATCAGCCATTCACAAATGCATACACACTTATTCTTGCACATGCTCAGTAGGAGCTGGTGACTCAAAAAGTGTAAATATAAAAAGACTGTGCAGATTTTGTTAATGGAAGTAAATTGGAAAGTTGTTTAAAATGGCATGCTCTATCTGAATAATAAAAGTTTAATTTTGATTGAGTGTCCCTTTAAATTTGTTTGGAATTATCTTTATGGTATAGAATCTGACAGATTTGAATATTAATGGTTATCACAGGTTTGAGAACTTTTATCATGTACACAACCTAAATGCAATAATGTGCATGATCAGATGTTGTCATGCAATGCAAGTATCAGAGCTTATTTCTTTTGTGATTCAGACAGGGCATACAATTTTTTAAAAGTTTCAGATTTACTTCTATTATCAAATTTACTTTGTTACAATGATATTCTGTGTTGAAGAACATCTGGAGAACAATATGACAGGAAATAGTGCTGCCATCTAGTGCTCTTGCTAATGTATAACATTAGTACTACATGACAGGAAATAGTGCTGCCATCTAGTGCTCTTGCTAATGTATAACATTAGTACTACATGACAGGAAATAGTGCTGCCATCTAGTGCTCTTGCTAATGTATAACATTAGTACTACATGACAGGAAATAGTGCTGCCATCTAGTGCTTTTGCAAATGGATAATATTCTTACGAAACTGCTGCCATATAGTGTTTCAGAAATGGGCCGGCTCCCTGCCTTTTAACAAAAGATACCAAGAGAATGAAGAAAAATTGAAGTGAATTAGAAAGTTGTGTAAAATCACATGCTGTATCTGAATCATGAAAGAAAAATGTTGGATTTGATATCCCTTTAAATACTGCAGTGTAGAGGGGCGGAGTTTGCCAGCAAGAGGAGAGGAAGCAGGTTTAGGCAGCTCCACACATAAATTACTAAAAAGTGGATAAAAAGCTGTTATTTTCGAGTGCAATAACCCTAACTTCAATCCATAGGCACTAGAGAAGGTATTAAACCCCCTTAAAACAAACTTTGAAAGATTTTGGGCGAGATCACCGGGGGCCGGAACATCAGTACCGGAAGAAAATCAGGAAAGACCGCGGCTGTGGCCTGCTCCGGAACTCGTGGTAGACCCCAAAAACGAAGAAAAATAAAAGGGGAAATCACTAGCAACCACCCTTGCTTACGAACCCTCAGAGGCATCAGCTAGAAGCCAGAGGTGAAGACATACCACTTTTAATGCTGGAAATAAGCGCTGCCAAAAAGGATATCGCATCTCACAGAAATAACATCACTGTGCCACTCCGGAGGGTCGGGGCTCCGCTCCGGAGAGACACAGAAGATCCCAGGACTCAAGAAGGAGTGAAAACTCCGGCTCAGAGATACCAGAACACCGAGGCCTACCAACAAGCAACAGGCGTGGGCGCGCACGCGGCCTCTCACGGCTCAGCAGTCAAGATTTCAACTGCAGCTACCAACAAGGTTACTACCATCAGAGGAATACAAAGCAGACAACAGCCAAGTCGATTACCACAAGTAAGATATCGTGAGAGACTGTGGCGCGAAAATCCGCCATCTTATCCATGCACAATCTACAGACACGCCAAAGTGGGCCCAACTGAGAGGCCTAATTCAAGAGGCTGACAACAGCATCTGGAACACTGGAAGGGGTAAGCATAATCACCAGACCCTCCGACTATTCCATTACAGACTACACCTATTGCAATAGATACCGGGCACACAGACTCACAGCACGGGTCTGCCTGCACCATATAGCTGACCACCCATAAACACAGAATTGGGCTCTGTCACTTTAAAGATATAAGCAATACGCTTCAGCCATTGCCGACAATAGGGGACTTTCCCAAGGACACCTATTGCTCATCTTACAAACTACCCCTGGTGAATACAGAAGCGTGACAACCGCTGGCACATAGAAAGCATAACACCCTTCAATAACTCATACCAATGTGAGTATTAATCCAAACTCTCCTAAATAGTCTCCTTACAAGACTCCAATAAGACCAAATCCTCTACCTAGGTTGCTGTAAATAATGCGGTCTGCCTGGGAATAATTGTAGAGGATTAACAGGAGCCTACAAGTCATTGGACAAGAGAGACATTACCCTAGCATCATATCCCTCCTTTTATAAGCTTCATGTGAAATCGGTGAGACATGAGATAGCTAAGATGCCTGAACTCTGAACATAAATATCTACAAAGTATGGGGTAATACAAGTTATGAATAAAAATCCCTGACTAGCACACAGAGATCCTGAGAATAAACTGGCTTAAATATCACATAAAGAAGCAGCTTCACAAGGAAGCCTGCATACAAGATTTCTCTTCCCACTTCCTAACAGCTCTAAGATGAAAAATAAATCACAAACAGTGAAGGAGTGCCTTTCAAGATCACAATCTAAACACAAAAGTCTGGATAAAAGCATTCCTAATTCTGCAACCAGCCCACAGGCACAGAGCCCTGGAGTATCTGAAGAAGCCAGAACAGAAGAACCTAACAAAGAGCTTCTACAACAGATCAAGTCTCTATTTCAAGAAGAATTCAAGACGGCCCTATCTGAAATAAAACAAGATCTTAGGGAAATAGGGGAGAGAACGGCAGAATTGGAGGAGAAGTTAGATAATGTAACTGAGGAAATCCCTATATTGAGAGACTCCATCCAAGATAATTCAGCATACATCAGCAGGCTTGAAGATCAAATAGAAGATCTAGAAAATAGATCTAGGAGGTCTAATTTGAGAATCCGGAACCTCCCAGAGACTTACAAAAATCTAGAAGAAACCATCACCGAGTTGTTCACGCAACTAGTCCCGGATATTGATCCAACTTCTCTCCTAATGGACAGGGTCCACAGGGCCCTCACAAGACCGCAACAAAACACAAACAGAGACATAATTCTAAAAATGCATTATTATCATGCCAAAGAAAGGATATTAAAAGCATCCAGGGATAAAAAATGCATAGAGTTTGAAGGGCACAACATACAAATATTCACAGATCTAGCCCCAATCACACTTCGAAAAAGAAGAGATATGAAGCCAATCACTGCAGCCCTAGCGAAGGAACACATAAAATATAGGTGGAATTTTCCTTTCAGACTGGTTTTTTCATATCAGAATGGAAGCTACAGCTGCAATACCCTGGAAGAAGGGAAGGCTCTGCTTCACCGTCTTCAAATCCAAGCTGATATACCATCTACACCTACTGGGTCATCACCACCAAGAAAATCATTCCAGAAGGAATGGATTCCAGTGGGAAGAAATGGCAAGGCAAAGAAACAAAGAATTGATCCCAGACAAGAATCTGGGGAGACAGAATCTGATGAGACTGAGAATACTTTGTCATGAGAGCTAAGTAGATCAATATACATTGAGCACTATAAGACTAACTCACTTTCAGCTGTGACTGTTACACTGAGATGGGCTATGCCCAATGCAGATTGATATGTTGTCTTTCTTTTTTCTTTCCTTTGTTGAAGTTTAATATTTTTGTGTGCCCTCTTTTTTCTATGTAGTTACATTTAAATTCAAGTACCCAGGTGACATACTCTTTATATAACCCTTACCCCTGAGAGATACCGTCTAGGCACTAACTACCTTTCAACCCTAGCCAACCTTTAGCACCCTAAAGTTTCTAGCCTGGTAGACAGATTGAGATACACCTAGCCTTATAAAGGGTTACTTAAGTTGTACTTCCCGTATCCCCCGTTAAGAGGGGTTACTGATGTTCATTCCAGTTCAATACAATCTCAGGATCTCCCCTCCCCATCCCCACCCTCCCTCATCCACCCCAATACCCCTCCTTAACCCCCCTCCGATCTCCATAACCCCATACTCAAATTGAGCTAAATTCAGGTTCAGGCTCTGATGCTGCTTAAATGTTATTGTTTTTTCAATTCACATATATTCTATTATTTCCAATGTTGATTTCTAATATATTATTGTTATATCATTGGTCATCTTTCTTTTGGTTACTCCATGCTACCTATGAGATGGTTTATACACCTGCCACTCCAAAGACACTAACTGTTGATAAGATATCTGTAACACTATATTTGCTTCTTAACTTCCATGAAGGTTTATTATGCTTTTCAGCTATGAGAATCAAGTTTGGCCTGGTCCGGGGGGCCCCCCCTCAGAGGATAGAAGTCCTGATTCTACTTCTAGGGATATTAAGGTACCGCAATAAGGCTGCTCCCTCTAAACAATTACCATGTCTATAAAAATTATTTCGCACAATGTTAGGGGTTTAAACTCAGACATCAAAAGAAAAAAGGCAATCTTAGAATATAAAGCCCTGAATGCCAAGATTGTGATGCTACAGGAAACACACTTTACACCTATGTTCACTCCTAAATATTGGGATAAGGTATACCCCACACAATTTCACGCCATAGGCCCGAAAAAGAAATGCGGAGTTTCAGTGCTCATCCACTCATCCCTAAATTTTCATGAGGAATCTGTAATAAGGGATAAAGAAGGCAGATATATCATAATACAAGGCTCAATCCATAATACCCCAATTCTGTTGGTGAATGTATATGCTCCTAACGAGCTGCAATCCAACTTTATCTCTAAGCTCAGCAAACACTTAACGTTGTGGAAAAAATATAAAACTATAATAGGGGGTGACTTTAACCTTACCATGAACGATAAAATTGACAGATCTACACAAGCATCCACAATCACTAACACATCCATAAAATCTAGTAGGATATTACTTGACTTCACCCTAGATCACAACCTGACAGATAGCTGGCGCGCTATGAATCAAGGGGTACACGACTACACATATTATTCCCCCATGCACGCATCACAATCTAGAATAGATTACATATTTGTAAGCCAAATCCTAGTCCCCCTAATAGTCAATACAACCATTACTAACTGCTCCTGGTCAGACCACTCTATAGTGGAAACTACATTGGCGGGACTAATTAACCCACAAAGAGCGAAATCCTGGTCACTTAATGCATCATTACTTAGAGAAGGCCCAACTTTAGACACGATTAAGCAACAAATTGCTGAATTTATCGAAATTAACAATAACTCCACCGACAATCCAGCCCTAGAATGGGGGGCACTGAAAGCCTTCACACGGGGTCTACTCATATCCGAATCTAGCAAACAAAATAAGCAAAGGGAGGCCAAACTGCTAAGTTTAAAAGCAGAGACGAATAGACTTAGGTCACAACTTGGACACAATCCTTCACGTACACTAATAACCGAGCTTAAAGCCAAAAACACAGAACTAGATTCACTCTTAAATTCGGAGGCTGTCAGATCAATAAAAGTTGTTGACACACAATACTATATTTACGGGAACAAACCTGACCGGATGTTAGCAAACAAATTGAAGGAAATTGTTAGGACCACAACTGTCCCACAAATACAATCCCCAGATAACAAGACCACTAATGACCCACAAGATATCGCCAACTTATTTGCAGACTACTATACTAAATTGTATAACATCCCTAATCCACATAAAGGCAAAAATAGAACATCAGATTTACTCTCGTTTCTCGGAGATAGTAAACTGCCATCACTAACAGAAGAGGAATTAGACTCCTTAAATCGCCCCATAACACAAGAAGAAATAAAACTTAGTATTAAAAATCTAAAAGGATCTAAAGCCCCGGGCCCTGACGGATACCCTGGCATCTTCTACAAAACCCTACAACCATTATTAGTTCCACAGTTGGTCAAAGTTTTCAACGCTATGATGCAGGGCAAGGAAATACCAAAAGAAATGTTGATGGCCAGAATTTCAGTGATCCCAAAACCAGGAAAGAATAAATGTCATTGCCAAAATTATAGGCCCATTTCCCTGATTAATCAGGACATCAAGCTATTCACCAAAATATTAGCAAATCGTCTAAACCCACTCCTTATTAAATTAATTCACCCAGATCAAGTAGGCTTTGTTTTTCAAAGGGAAGCCCCAGATAACACAAGAAAAATTATAGACCTTATTAATGTGGCCACTGTGAGACGGGTGCCTTCTCTGTTTCTATCTCTGGATGCAGAGAAGGCATTCGATAGAGTTGATTGGGGTTTTATGTTCGCAGTACTCGAAAAGGTAGGCATTAAGGGGGAGTTTCAAAAGGCTATCAAATCATTATACTCCTCCCCGACAGCATTTGTTAAATTATCAGGCTATCAATCTTCACCAATACACATTAATAACGGAACCAGACAAGGATGCCCATTATCCCCGCTCCTATTCGCTTTGAGCATTGAACCATTGGCCATCAAAATCAGAGATAGCAGGGACATATCAGGAATTGAGGTGGGACACTTAGAACACAAGATATCTCTATTCGCGGATGACGTGATATTGACATTAACAAAACCGCTATTATCCCTCCCATTAGTATATAAAATAATTCAACAATTTGGGACCCTATCGGGATATAAAATCAATGGGGAAAAATGTGAAGCTCTGGGTGTTGGAATTCCCGCCCATACCAAAAAATTAATAGAGCTAAACTTCTCATTTGGATGGCCTAAAAAATCCATTAAATATCTGGGAATTCATCTCTCTGGCAACATTCACTCCCTCTTTCATATAAATTATCTCCCCATGTTTAAGACAATCAGAGCTCTTATAGCCAAATGGATGAAACTCAAAATTTCCCTTTACGGTAGAATTATCTCGGTCAAGATGTCTCTCTTACCTAAATTATTATACTTATTTCGCTCCCTACCCATCACCCTCCCTCTCTCAGACCTACATAAGCTTCAAAAAGACATCTTACGATTTGTGTGGCAGGGAAAACGAGCCAGAATCAATAAAATACTTATGTGCTCCCCCAAAAAGATAGGAGGAGTGGGTCTCCCGAACCTAATCCCATACTACTATTCGGCCCGCATAGCTCAAACTTTACACTGGTTCAAAACTAAAAACAACTCACAATGGTTAAATATCGAATCTGCTGTTATGAACATTACACCACTCTCGCACCTATTATGGACCCCTGACACCCCCACCACTCACAAGAAAAATGAATTCATAGCAATTCAACACACCCTACACATATGGAAGATATTGAATGCTAAATTCCCATTGCTAAATAACAAATCAGCAATCACACCACTAATAACCCAAACCTCCTCAGTTGACCGCACTGTACAACAGAAATGGCACAATAAAGGACTCTATAGGATTGCAGATGTATTTAAAGAGGGTAGAATGATATCTTATACACAATATCAAGACCTAGACATAGGAGATAGAAATATCTGGTACCATTATCTCCAACTAAAATCCAGAGTATATCAAATAATGGGGAATGAAAGAGCCCCTGTAACCACCACACTAGAAAGGCTCTGCCTGGCTGATTATCACATTAGAAGTGGAATTTCAACTTTATACACTTTATTTAACAACCCCCCCCCCAAACAGCAAACCCCCCTTAATGATAAAATGGGAAAATGATACAGGGAGAACCTGGTCAGTTGAGACTTGGAGAGAAACACTCAGTCGTGGATTATCTTTTACACAAAACGCAACCCTTAAAGAAAACTTAATTAAAGTAGCCTTTAGATGGTACTTATTCCCGACTAGATCAGGAGGAGGAGGCGACCCATCAACCAAGTTTTGTTATAGAGGATGCGGGGAGCTTGGGACATACCCACATATGTGGTGGGAATGTAGATATGTTAAAGAGATTTGGGATCAAACTTCAGCTCTCATGAGTGAGATCTTTGAAAAAACAATAAAGCTAACTATGGAACAAGCTTTACTCCACTTCCCGATACCAGGGCTCTCTAGACACAATAACAAATTGGGAGGATGGATATGCACAATAGTTAGGTTAGGCATAGCCCAATTTTGGAAGGGACTCCCTCCGAGCTTTGAACTGATAAAAAAAAAGTTGATATACCATTTTGATAAAACATGTGCCTCAGCAGAATTTCTAAACGATAAAAAAGCATTCCTACTACAGTGGGAACCTTTTATACATTATCATGAGGCTTCTAGGAGAAGGGGGGGGGGGCGGACACGGACTAGGCCAGACGAAATGTTGTTTGTGGTATCTATATTGATTTTTTCGAATGTTCTGTTACAACCTTGAATTAGCGGGACATAATGTGTATTTCTGGAGTAATATCTTTATTATTTGAATGACCTTTGACCATTGGAATGTTTGATCATCGATTTATTGTATCTGTAAAAATTTTTTG
The DNA here is from genome assembly GCF_027579735.1 of Bombina bombina. Taxonomy (NCBI): domain Eukaryota; kingdom Metazoa; phylum Chordata; class Amphibia; order Anura; family Bombinatoridae; genus Bombina; species Bombina bombina. The sequence continues at coordinate 127,412,266 of NC_069505.1, read as the reverse complement.
AATAAAAATATTTCAACATAAATACTGCAGTGTAGTCCTTTGTTATGGATAACATTTCATCCGAATTCACTTCTATAATATGCTGTTCCAATGTTCGCTTCTGATAACCTCTTCTCAGGAAACGCTCTTTCATTTCCTCTGTCTGTTGCTTAGCTCGATCTTTATCTGTATTGTTCCGATTGACTCTAAGAACTGTGACTTGGGTAATGCCCTCTTTAGTGCCGGTGGGTGGCAACTTGTTGCCTCGAGAAGGGAGTTTTTATCCGTTGACTTGCGGAATAAAGTTGTTGTACCCAATCTTCCACTTTCTTTAAAGATTCTTAAGTCTAGGAATTCTATCTCATCTTGGCTTCTATTCATCTTAAACTTTAGCGTAATATGTTCCATATTCAGTTAATTAAACCAGGTGAGTAGATCTTCCTCTCTTCCGGACCAGATTATCATCAAGTCGTCTATGAATCTTTTTAAAATATACAATTTCTTCCCTCTTGAAACATTCTGTGCCACTCTCTTCGAATTCCGCCATAAAGAGGTTTGCGTAAGATGGGGCCACATTGGACCCCATCGCTGTTCCCATCAACTGCTGATAGTATTGTCTCTCAAATCTAAAATAGTTCTTTTTCAGGCAAGTGTCCAAGAGATCTAGAATGAACTCCATTGGTGGTCCCACAAAAGGGCAACTTAATAGTTTTTTCCTTATTGCTGATAAACCCTCATTGTGAGGTATCACCGTATAAAGGCTAGTGACATCCAAGGTCACTAGCCATTCCCCTCCTTTTAATGGGACTTCCGTCAGTGAGCTGATGACATCGTTAGAATCTTTTATATAGGTTTTCATATTCTGCACATGTGGTTGCAGTATGCTATCTACATAGATAGCCAAAGGTTGTAGTAGGTGAATTCACGAGGTGAATTTGGTATATTTAATATGCTAATGATTGTAATTAATTAGATGATTTATGTAAATGGTTTAGGATAAGGGTATAAGTATAGGAATGAATTGTGCACATTATATGTAAGTCTGAGGACAGGGGTGAAACCCAGAAACGTCACTTGATACACAGTAAAGAAAACTTGTGGATTTAAACGGAGAGTGCCTGCTTTTTTCCTGCATTATATATATATATATATATATATATATATATATATATATATATATATATATATATACATATATATATAGATTCAGAATATTTTTTGTAGGAGAGCTATATGAGAATACTATGAAAAAAGAAGGGGACAGCAGCACTCAGAAAAAATAACACCTTATTGATGTAATATGTAGATAAATGGCTGAAACAATGTGTCAAACAAAGAAACATCAAAACAAACATCGGTCTCTTCAATATACAATGAATTTCTTTATAAAATCAAAAACAAAAAGAAGCATGCTAATGCTACAACTGAAAGATTGCCACTGCAGTGGACAGCTTGAGTAAAAATGGGAATACTACGACAGGCAAATATGAATGAGCTTATGAACATACAAAACAGCATAGTGATAAAGATACAGTAACAAATGTCAGGATAACAACATATTGCAAAGAGAACCTGCCTATCAATGAAGCAAGAGCAAAAGTTCTCAAAACAATGTCCTGAGTGGAAATAATGATGTTTTATCTTGATGAATTCCCTCTTAGAATATGCTTGGTGTATCAAAGTCACTAATTGAAAGTGGTACCATACATTGCAAAAGGACTGACAGAACCGAGGTGAAAACGTCCTCAAAAGTCAGTTTGCCAGATACTACAGTTTATAGACATAGAGGCTCATATCTCCAATGCGGCAAATATACGAAAACAGAAGCATACAACCTTGTTAACTTGTAAGCAGGATAATCCGGGTATACAAGGCATTTCAAAGAGGCATGCAGGTAACGGACCAGGACTCCACCTCTGACATCCTGTCTTACCCAAGTCGTTCCGTCTCGTATCTTTGATCTAAAGAACACAGGTCAGACTTGAAACTCCGTTGTGGGCAATAAAGACACCCTTCGCCTCCGCCAGATAACTTCCGGACAAGATTTCAGAAAGCACCATAAATGCATACAGGTGCTACACTGTTGCTGCTTCAATTCAGAATGACTTGGTCATTTAAACTTTGCAAAAACATTTGGCAAACTCACAGCTAGATTTGGAGTTTTGTCGGTAACGACCCGAAAAACTAACGCCGGCTTTTTTCTGGCCGCACCATAAAAATAACTCTGGTATTGAGAGTCCACATAAAGGCTGCGTTAGGCTCCAAAAAAGGAGCGTAGAGCATTTTTAACGCAGCTTCAACTCTCAATACCAGAGTTGCTTACGCAAGCGGCCAGCCTCAAAAACGTGCTCGTGCACGATTACCCCATAGGAAACAATGGGGCTGTTTGAGCTGAAAAAAAACCTAACACCTGCAAAAAAGCCGCGTTCAGCTCCTAACGCAGCCCCATTGTTTGCTATGGGGAAACACTTCCTACGTCTGCACCTAACACTCTAACATGTACCCGGAGTCTAAACACCCCTAACCTTACACTTATTAACCCCTATTCTGCCGCCCCCGCTATCGCTGACACCTGCATTTTATTTTTAACCCCTAATCTGCCGCTCCGTAAACCGCCGCTACTTACATTATCCCTATGTACCCCTAATCTGCTGCCCCTAACACCGCCGACCCCTATATTATATTTATTAACCCCTAATCTGCCCCCCTCAACGTCGCCTCCACCTGCCTACACTTATTAACCCCTAATCTGCCGAGCGGACCGCACCGCTATTATAATAAAGTTATTAACCCCTAATCCGCCTCACTAACCCTATAATAAATAGTATTAACCCCTAATCTGCCCTCCCTAACATCGCTGACACCTAACTTCAATTATTAACCCCTAATCTGCCGACCGGAGCTCACCGCTATTCTAATAAATGGATTAACCCCTAAAGCTAAGTCTAACACTAACACCCCCCTAAATTAAATATAATTTTAATCTAACAAAATTAATTAACTCTTATTAAATAAATTATTCCTATTTAAAGCTAAATACTTACCTGTAAAATAAACCCTAATATAGCTACAATATAAATTATAATTACATTGTAGCTATTTTAGGATTAATATTTATTTTACAGGCAACTTTGTAATTATTTTAACCAGGTACAATAGCTATTAAATAGTTAAGAACTATTTAATAGTTACCTAGTTAAAATAATTACAAAATTACCTGTAAAATAAATCCTAACCTAAGTTACAATTAAACCTAACACTATACTATCATTAAATTAATTAAATAAAATACCTACAATTACCTACAATTAAACCTAACACTACACTATCAATACATTAATTAAATACAATATCTACAAATAACTACAATGAAATAAACTAACTAAAGTACAAAAAATAAAAAAGAACTAAGTTACAAAAAATAAAAAAATATATACAAACATAAGAAAAATATTACAACAATTTTAAACTAATTACACCTACTCTAAGCCCCCTAATAAAACAACAAAGCCCCCCAAAATAAAAAATGCCCTACCCTATTCTAAATTACTAAAGTTAAAAGCTCTTTTACCTTACCAGCCCTGAACAGGGCCCTTTGCGGGGCATGCCCCAAGAAGTTCAGCTCTTTTGCCTGTAAAAAAAAACATACAATACCCCCCCCCCATTATTACAACCCACCACCCACATACCCCTAATCTAACCCAAACCCCCCTTAAATAAACCTAACACTAAGCCCCTGAAGATCATCCTACCTTGTCTTCACCTCACCAGGTATCACCGATCCGTCCTGGCTCCAACATCTTCATCCAACCCAAGCGGGGGTTGGCGATCCATCATCCGGTGGCTGAAGAGGTCCAGAAGAGGCTCCAAAGTCTTCATCCTATCCGGAAAGAAGAGGCGTTCCGGACCGGCAACCATCTTGATCCAAGCGGCATCTTCTATCTTCATCCGATGACGACCGGCTCCATCCTGAAGACCTCCACCGCGGACCCATCTTCTTCCGGCGACGTCCAACTGAAGAATGATGGTTCCTTTAAGGGACGTCATCCAAGATGGCGTCCCTCGAATTCCGATTGGCTGATAGGATTCTATCAGCCAATCGGAATTAAGGTAGGAATATTCTGATTGGCTGATGGAATCAGCCAATCAGAATCAAGTTCAATCCGATTGGCTGATCCAATCAGCCAATCAGATTGAGCTCGCATTCTATTGGCTGTTCCGATCAGCCAATAGAATGCGAGCTCAATCTGATTGGCTGATTGGATCAGCCAATCGGATTGAACTTGATTCTGATTGGCTGATTCCATCAGCCAATCAGAATATTCCTACCTTAATTCCGATTGGCTGATAGAATCCTATCAGCCAATCGGAATTCGAGGGACGCCATCTTGGATGACGTTCCTTAAAGGAACCGTCATTCTTCAGTTGGACGTCGCCGGAAGAAGATGGGTCCGCGGTGGAGGTCTTCAGGATGGAGCCGGTCGTCATTGGATGAAGATAGAAGATGCCGCTTGGATCAAGATGGTTGCCGGTCCGGATCGCCTCTTCTTCCCGGATAGGATGAAGACTTTGGAGCCTCTTCTGGACCTCTTCAGCCACCGGATGATGGATCGCCAACCCCCGCTTGGGTTGGATGAAGATTTTGGAGCCAGGACGGATCGGTGGTGATACCTGGTGAGGTGAAGACAAGATAGGATGATCTTCAGGGGCTTAGTGTTAGGTTTATTTAAGGGGGGTTTGGGTTAGATTAGGGGTATGTGGGTGGTGGGTTGTAATGTTGGGGGGGGTATTGTATGTTTTTTTTTACAGGCAAAAGAGCTGAACTTCTTGGGGCATGCCCCGCAAAGGGCCCTGTTCAGGGCTGGTAAGGTAAAAGAGCTTTTAACTTTAGTAATTTAGAATAGGGTAGGGCATTTTTTATTTTGGGGGGGCTTTGTTGTTTTATTAGGGGGCTTAGAGTAGGTGTAATTAGTTTAAAATTGTTGTAATATTTTTCTTATGTTTGTAGATATTTTTTTATTTTTTGTAACTTAGTTCTTTTTTATTTTTTATACTTTAGTTAGTTTATTTCATTGTAGTTATTTGTAGATATTGTATTTAATTAATGTATTGATAGTGTAGTGTTAGGTTTAATTGCAGGTAATTGTAGGTATTTTATTTAATTAATTTAATGATAGTATAGTGTTAGGTTTAATTGTAACTTAGGTTAGGATTTATTTTACAGGTAATTTTGTAATTATTTTAACTAGGTAACTATTAAATAGTTCTTAACTATTTAATAGCTATTGTACCTGGTTAAAATAATTACAAAGTTGCCTGTAAAATAAATATTAATCCTAAAATAGCTACAATGTAATTATAATTTATATTGTAGCTATATTAGGGTTTATTTTACAGGTAAGTATTTAGCTTTAAATAGGAATAATTTATTTAATAAGAGTTAATTAATTTCGTTAGATGTAAATTATATTTAACTTAGGGGGGTGTTAGTGTTAGGGTTAGACTTAGCTTTAGGGGTTAATACATTTATTAGAATAGCGGTGAGCTCCAGTCGGCAGATTAGGGGTTAATAATTGAAGTTAGGTGTCAGCGATGTTAGGGAGGGCAGATTAGGGGTTAATACTATTTATTATAGGGTTAGTGATTCGGATTAGGGGTTAATAACTTTATTATAGTAGCGCTCAGGTCCGGTCGGCAGATTAGGGGTTAATAAGTGTAGGAAGGTGGAGGCGACGTTGTGGGGGGCAGATTAGGGGTTAATAAATATAATATAGGGGTTGGCGGTGTTAGGGGCAGCAGATTAGGGGTACATAAGGATAAGGTAGGTGGCGGCGCTTTGCGGTCGGCAGATTAGGGGTTAATAAGTGTAGGCAGATGGAGGCGACGTTGAGGGGGGCAGATTAGGGGTTAATAAATATAATACAGGGGTCGGCGGTGTTAGGGGGAGCAGATTAGGGGTACATAAGGATAACGTAGGTGGCGGCGCTTTGCGGTCGTCAGATTAGGGGTTAATAAGTGTAGGCAGATGGAGGCGACGTTGAGGGGGGCAGATTAGGGGTTAATAAATATAATACAGGGGTCGGCGGTGTTAGGGGGAGCAGATTAGGGGTACATAAGGATAACGTAGGTGGCGGTCGGCAGATTAGGGGTTAAAAAAATTTATTCGAGTGTCGGCGATGTGGGGGGACCTCGGTTTAGGGGTACATAGGTAGTTTATGGGTGTTAGTGTACTTTAGAGTACAGTAGTTAAGAGCTTTAGAAACCGGCGTTAGCCCAGAAAGCTCTTAACTACTGACTTTTTTCCTGCGGCTGGAGTTTTGTCGTTAGATGTCTAACGCTCACTTCAGAAACTACTCTAAATACCGGAGTTAGAAAAATCCCATTGAAAAGATAGGATACGCAATTGACGTAAGGGGATCTGCGGTATGGAAAAGTCGCGGCTGAAAAGTGAGCGTTAGACCCTATTTTGAGTGACTCCAAATACCGGCGGTAGCCTAAAACCAGCGTTAGGAGCCTCTAACGCTGGTTTTCACGGCTAACGCCAAACTCCAAATCTAGGTCTCAATTTATATACAAAGAGGAAGAAAAGTGTTTTATTATAAACAAGGAAGCACAAACAAAAATTATAGAAGTAAAACTCACAGCAATACCGAGAGACCGATGTGTGCAGAGCTTCCAAATCAAACTATCTAGGTGACACATGGAGTACTACTAACATTTTCCTCCCATGAATCAATAGATTGACTATAGATAGATATATGGCATACTAAATGGAGTGCAGCTTATGTTTTTAACGCTTAACTAAAAATCTAACGTTACTTTTATAACAACTTGTGTTACAAAATACACAGCTGAAGGAAAGGCTGAGTGCTCATATATATAGATTTAAATAGACTCCTCAATTACTCTTAAAAATCTATATATCTTTTGAGATTAAAAAAGACTGGAGAATCTTTTTAGCTAGTATAATTGACCTAATCAAAGAGAAAACTAAAAGGCCAACAAATTTAGCCTAGAAAAGACCCATACTCAAATCTCTCATTTAAGCCAAGAGGGGACACTGTTTTGAGCACATACGTCCATCTTGCTTCTTTGTTTAAGAGACATTTATTATTGTCCCCTCCTCTACCACTTCCTTGATCAATACCTACAAATTTTAAAGAGGCAGTGTTGCTGTTGTGGACATCTCTAAAATGCCGCGCTACACTAGTATCCCTTTCATAGAGGATATCATCCCTATGCTCCTGTATCCTGTCCTTGAACATACGTTTTGTTTTCCCTACATAGAACAGGGGACAGGAGCATTGTAGAAGATATACAACTCCAATAGTATTAAAATTCAAAAAACATCTAATATCGAAGTGTTTCCCAGTATTTGCAGAAAATTATTTACATTTTAACATATATGGACAGTACACGCAATGTCCACATGGAAAATTACCCTTCACTTGTTGATATCTATTTAACCAACATTTTTCAGGTTCAGACCTCACAAATCTACTTTTAACTAACTTATCCTTTAAGTTAGGATATTTTTTTTGCAGTCAATAAGGGTTTACTTCCTATTTTTTCAACAATTCTCTCATCTAGGGATAACAAGTGCCAGTTGTGAGACAAGATGCCTCTTATATTTTGCCATTGGCAATTATAGGTAGTTATAAATCTTATATAATTGTCAGTGGTGACATTTTTCTTAGAGTACAGAAAGTCATTTCGTTTCAGTTTTCTAACTTTATTAAGGGTGGATTTTAACAAGTTATGTGAATATCCTCTTTCTAAGAATTTTTTGCACATTATCTCAGCATGGTGTTCAAATTTAATTTTTGAGGAACAATTCCTCTTTAATCTTAGGAGCTGACCAAAAGGGATTCCTCTCTTTAGAGATTCTGGATGGCTACTGGATGCCTTCAAAAGACTGTTTGTCGCAGTACTCTTACGATGGTTCTCTGTAGAAATGCAATTACCTTCTTTTCTAATACAAATATCAAGAAAGGGAAGCTCTTTATCGCTGAATGCATATGTCAGCAAAATATTGCGATTATTTTTGTTTAATGAATCGATGAATTCATGAAGGCAGGCCAGGGGGCCATCCCAAAACATAAGGATGTCATCCACATATCTAATCCAAAGGGATACATGGGAGCTGAACACATCCTCAAAGATGTCCAACTCCCATGCTCCCAGGTGAAGGCAGGCATACGTGGGAGCACAAACTGCTCCCATTGCTGTCCCCCTGACCTGCCTATAAATTGAGCCATCAAATTCAAAAACATTATTTTCAAGAATAAACCTTAAAAGATTTATAACAAAGATGGTATGATTATTGCTACCAGAACCTCTTGACCTCAAAAAATGTTCACAGGCATTAATTCCTGTCTCATGCGGTATGGAAGAGTAGAGACTTTCTACATCTAGGGACACAAGGATAGTTTGTGAAGAGACTGATACATCATCTAGGTTATGCAAAAGATCTGGAGTGTCCTTTACGTAAGAGGAAAGGGAAAGAAGAAACGGCCTTAGGAAAGAATCCACATATTGCCCAATATGTTCACTGATGCCCCCTATTCCCGACACAATTGGTCTTCCGGGTGGATGAGACTTATTTTTGTGTATCTTCAGGATAATATAAAAGGTGGGCATCACTGGACATACCGGGTTCATGAACTTAAATTCATCCAATGAAATCAAAACTTCCATTTTTGCTCCTTGTAAGATATGATAAAGCTTAGATTTCATTTGCAACAAAGGATTTCGTTGAAGTCTTTCATACTGGGTTTTATCCAATAATTGCCTTTTTGCCTCATTAAGATAACAAGATTCATCTAATAAAACTAGATTTCCGCCCTTGTCTGCCGGCTTATATATTACCCCTTTTGCTGACATGAGTTCTTTGAGTGCTTTTCTTTCTTTAGGGGTTCAATTATCTGACCAAATCCAGTCATCAGGTAGCTGTTCAATTTCCTTTTCAACTGATTTAACAAATAATGAGACGACAGGAACCTGTGCTATTGAGGGCATAAACGTTGATTTGGATTTTAAATTTGTCCTAAAAGTTTTTTCACTTTCAAGATATTTTATTTGTCCCTCATTATCAGCTAAGAGGGATGTTAAAGCTTTTCGCGCTTCTTCATCTTTTCTATTCTCAGAGGTTTGGTACAGAGTATGATGCAACACTAATTTCCTCGCAAACAGGTGCAGGTCTTTAATAAAATCAAACTTGTTTAGCTTATTTGTAGGGCAAAAAGAGAGACCCTTTCTTAAAACTTCAATGTGTGTCAAATTTAAGCTGAAAGAGGAAAGATTTATAATTTGTAATTCATCATCTACTGGGGCTGGATTTAATAGCTCTGATAGGGTCTTCTCTGTGGCCTCCCTCTGTTTCCTGACCTTTGTCTCAAATTGTCCCCTCTCCCTCTGTTCTCGCTGAGGATACCTCCTCCCTATTTGAGCTATATTTTTTGCCTCTCCTCCTCTTCCTCCCCCCTCGTCTTCTCCTATACTCCCTTGCCCTATGCTCTGAAAGCCAAGGGTTCCATCGTTTTTTGAGGTCCTGTCATCAGTATCTAAATCTGACATGTCTGTTCCCGAATCATAGGAGCCCTTATCAAATTTATATACATAAACTTTCTTATTTTGATAATCTTCTTGGTCACAATGTAATTTTCTACATTTTCTTACTTTGATTTCTGCCTGTAATCTAGATATATGTGTTTTTGTTTCCTCATTTAGTTTATTAAAGTTAGGATCATGATCAAACTTATTCACTACCTGTAGGGCCAGTTCTACATCCTCTTTTATCTTTTCCAATCTTTTGTCATTTCTCTTAATTAACATCTCAATCATTCCAAGTGCACACACAGATAGTTTTTCATTCCATTCTTCAAGAAATTCTAAGCCTCCATCTTCTTCTCTGGCATTAAAGCCTGGGTTTAAAAACAACCTTAATCCTCTTGGAACAATTTTTTTCTCCACATAATTTGCCAAACTAGAATTTTCAGCCCTGACTTTAACCTGTTTGACTATACAGTTTTTGTATTTTTTGAAAGCATTGAAAACATTTGTTTCTAGATCACCACTTTCTAAATTGGTATTGGTCAGGGACTCTTTAAGTTCAGCCTCTATCAGAGAGAGTGAAGGCCATGTTTGAGTGTTTACAACAATGTCCCAGCCTAAACAAAAAGGAGT